>NW_004949108.1:7546002-7547355 GCF_000317375.1 Microtus ochrogaster | reverse complement strand
AACTTGGGGAAATGGGATGATTGGGATAAAGTTTTCTTAAGTAATCCCAAATCTTCTGCAACCTCTAAGCTTTGCATATTTTCTTCTATTATTTTCAGTGTGTAAAACATAAAGCTTGTGCTGTAGTTCATCCTTAGGCTTGAAGTCTTCAGGGACACATCGACACCTTGGGCTTCTGTTTTGCTTCTATAATTGTTGGTAAAATCGGATTCAGGCTTTTTATGTTGTACTTTAAAATTATTTGTTTAGAGACTTGCTCTTGTCCTCATCCATTCATTTTGGAATGACAAGGAATTTGCTTCTTGTCTTTGAGAATGTCTGCTTAGAGAAGATTTCCCTTAATACTGAGTGAAGGGATGAGTTTGGAAGTGGGTTTTGAAAGGAAGATCTTTTGACTGAAAATGTTTTTAGAATTTTTGATTTCTTTGGAGGCCTGAACATGGTTCCTAAGTCCTGGAGAAACGTTAGGGATGCATCTTTTCTTTACAGAAATGGGACACTCTGGAACGGCAGACTAGAGAAAGCACAGTGTTTTCTCCAGTGAATCACCACAGGAAAATTTGAATTCGAAGTGGCAACCTTTGACACTTGTGGGCTCTTCCTCCTTCTTCCTGCCATCAGCTAAGCTCAGATTATACTAATAACTTAAATATTTGTCCACGTAAGGCAAGTTTCCTGTTGGAATCCTGCAATGCATTTCCAGAATCAAATTTCGTTTCCTTTGTGCTGTTCACACAGTGTTCTCTTTCATTTTACACACACATACACACTGAAATTAGAAGTTACAGTAGCCATTCCCTGTGGAAGCGGCCGAGCCACACATGGGCCTTTTCACTTGCACTGTGCAATGTATTTGTATGTACTTCCCCAGCACAAGAGATGAGAAATTCATAGCAGTGAGAGCCAGCCAGAATAACTGCGCATCTTCCCTTAGAGCTCACGCTCATTGCTGTACCCTGCCCATCCTCCTCCCCTAAGAGCCTGTCTGCTACATATGTACTTACGTGCATATATTATTGTCTAGATTTTACAAACGAAAGAAAGCATGTAGATTTTCCTAAGATTGTCTGACCGTGTTTAATATTATACATTCTAAGTCTGTCCATTTTCTTGTATATTTTGTGATTTCATTGATAAAATGCTATTCAGCCATCAATTTGATGTATATCTGTATATAATTTGGTATACATAGACACACGTATATATAAAACTTTCCCCATTCATCTGTTGATGGACATGTAGGTTGATTCCAGTTCATTGCTATAGTGGATAATGCAGGAATAAACATGAGGTGCAGATATCTCTATGATGGCATTTGAGACTATATGTTTTTTATTTTTTTATTTTATACTT
>NW_004949108.1:7544827-7545460 GCF_000317375.1 Microtus ochrogaster | reverse complement strand
GGGTCTGGCTTACCTCACTCAGGATAGTGTTTTCTATTTCCATCCATTTATACGCAAACTTCAAGAATTCCTTGTTTTTTACTGCTGAGTAATACACTAATATGTATATATTCCCTACTTTCTTCATCCATTCTTCCATTGAAGGGCATCTAGGTTTTTTCCAGGTTCTGACAGTGAATTCGCACTGTGAGCATACATAAAGCCACAAATAAATAGAATGCATCCTTATCAAAATAAATCGTGTGTAAACCCAGAACTGATTGGCAATGTACTGGTCTCTTAAAGTTATGACATTAAGCAGGTTGTTGCTTGTAATAATTCTTGTGGGAAAACTCTTAATGGTTAGAGAACTTTAGTGCATGAGTAAAGCAAATGGCTGGTTTGCTTTTTGTGAACAATGAGGAGGAGTGTTGTTCTTGTAAAGAACAAAATTGCCGTCATTTTGTTTATAATCTAGGGACTTTTCCTAGATTACAAAGCTATGTATTTTTTTATTTTTAAATTTTATTTTATGTGTATGAGTGTTTTGCATAAGTGTATGTATGTCTGTGTACCATATATGTGTATGAGTGTTTTGCATAAGTGCATGTATGTCTGTGTACCATATATGTGTATGAGTGTTTTGCATAAGTG
>NW_004949108.1:7538714-7544727 GCF_000317375.1 Microtus ochrogaster | reverse complement strand
ATGTATGTCTGTGTACCATATATGTGTATGAGTGTTTTGCATAAGTGCATGTATGTCTGTGTACCATATATGTGTATGAGTGTTTTGCATAAGTGCATGTATGTCTGTGTACCTTATATGTGTCTTGTGCTCACAGAAGGCAGAAGAGGGCCTTGGATCCCATGGAATTGGCATTATGGGTAATTGTGACTTATCATGTAGGTTTGGGGAATTGAAACTGGGTTCTCTGGAAGAACAGCCAGGGCTCTAACTATTGAACCATCTCTGCAGCCCCTTATTAAGCTGTCCCATTGTTCTGGTCTTATGGTATTCATGTAATCACCGCAGTTAGCTGTTCTGGATACAGAGGGTTTTGCAGCAAGATCCTTGTCTTTGAAAAGGCTACATTCTGAGGACCCATCATGGATGTCTTTATGCTTGAACTTTACAAGACCTGCTCTGTCAGGGATACCTCAAGTGTTAGTAACACACACTCTAGATTTTTCCAGTTACAGAGAGATGAACATAGTTAACATAGTTTGATGTGATCTGTGTTAAGTCAGTGCCAAGTACAGTTTCATGAGCAGGTAAATTGTGTTAAGCTGTTTTTTCATATAAGGCTAAAAGCATGACACTTTTGACTAAGTGCCATGTGGTTCTAATGCAATGTAAGGTAATTTTAAAGATTTTTTTTATTCTCAAGAATATCATACAGTAACCATATTTTTACCACCTATTTTCCTCCAGTTTTCCAAACTGACCCCATTCTAGTTCCATGCTCCCCCCAATTTTATTTTATTTTTCTGTATTTCATTAACTCTAATTAGTGTTACCGCTATGTGCATGGGAAGTCCTCCTGGTGGCCACATTCTTAAAAAACAGCGATTCCCCCTCCCCAGTTGCTATCAGCTGCAAAAGGCAGTGTTTCCCAGGACTCCTCCCCTCTCCTGTCTGCCTCCTCTTCCTCTGTGGTCCCTGCACCTGGCAGGTGGGGGTGATGCTGTAGGTGTTTCCATTGGCACTAAGCACTCATGGCTCATTCTCAGCATTGTACCAGGCGAGCATCTGTTCGCTGACTGCAGCAGAGAGCAGCGCAGGTCCATGTGTACGAACATAAATATTCAGTAGGAATTTTACTGCATGGCTTTTTAACAAAATAACAATAGCAAGTTCCATCCTGAGTAATGCAGTTTTTGTGTTTATCCCCTCTACATTCAGTTCTTCTGCAGCTAGCAAGTGATGCTTTGCCTCATGACATGACGCTGGCTCTTGCTTATCTTCTTGCCTTACCACAGGTAAGCTCACCTTAGCAACATAGAACTTAAAAACACAAAAGCCTATCTTGGGAATCATTGTCAGTGAAACTGTGTATGGTATATGTCTTCCTTTCCTGATAATGTCTAGGTACCAGAGCTCAGTCAGTATCCAGAGACCAAACTGTATAATGCTAATTCAATGTTCAGTTTGTCTTTCAATCTGCTTTTATATAGTGAGGTCTACTTTATTTCTGAACGTTCTTACTGCCTGTTATGATGGACTCAAGCTGATATGATAGGAAGTTTGTATTATAATCCTAGGGTAATCAGTGCGTGATCACTTCTGAGTTGATTCTCTACCACTTCTTCCTAGGTGTTAGATGCTAACAAGTGTTTTGAGAAGCAGGCTCACTCGGCATTGTCTCTCCAGCTGGCAGCGTACTACTACAGCCTACAGATCTATGCCCGATTGGTTCCATGTTTCAGGGACAAGTGCCATCCTCTTTACAGGGTGAGTCCTTATGGTTTCTGCTTTACTATTGAGTTGAATTATAGCCTTTCTGAAATAGTCAGAATAAGCTTTTATATACAATGGTTTTCCACAAACAGCTCTATCCTTTTCTATGAGACACAGCTGCTTCTGGATAGCATAAAGAGACAATTGTTTAATAATAGCAATGGTAAATCTTTATCCTCTCTCACTTCTTCAAAGGTGATTTTACTAAGCTCTTAGGAGAGACTAAAAGGCAAAATTGGTTTTTTACTTCCCATCTCCCAAGGAGACTGACTCTAAATTAGCATAGTAGACACCTTCGTTTCTTTTCCTATTCTTGTGATAAATACTGACACATGTTACAGGATAGAAGGTTTACCTTTAGTTCACAGCTCAAGGTGCATGCCATGTTGGTGGAAGTGGGCAGCAGGAGCTTGAAGCAGTTACTCCCATTCTGTCCATAGTCGGTGCATACACACTGTTTAGTTCCCTCTGTTTATAAGTCCAGGATCACAGCCCGGGGAAATGTGATCTGTGGTGGTGAGTCTTCCCATCTCAGGTGACACAGTCAAGGTAATCCCCCTTAGGGATGTCCAGAGGCCCACCTCCCAGATGATTCTAGATTCTGTGGCTGTAAGCTTTCAGTCACCATCACAGCGAGCGGTGTGATCCGTGAATGATACTGCACCTTTCTTTGTGATCCCAAGGTGAGGAGGCACCAAGTGTACAGATGTAATCCTGTCTACATTTGCCACAAGCTCCAGGTGCTCCTCAATGCTAAGTTCTGAGTGACAGGACTAGTTGCATTCCTGTTGTTGACCAAAAGTGTGGCCGTCACTACTGGGAAATCCTGCAGTTTACTTGTGTGAAGCACATGTAAGGATCAGCATTAGGAAATGATCTATTATTTGATTTGGATCGTTTTAAGAGAACTTCAATGCATAGTTAAATAGATCAGACTTTCACAGCCACAGTGTGTACACACCTAATGTCTACTGAAGCAAGATTCTCCTCCTCTGCTCAAGGCTGACTATGAAGAAATAATTTTAAATTTCACAGGTTTATCAAAATTTTAGCTGTCATAACCATTCTAAATACACTAGTCCCTTAAAACATGTGGATTCTACATGTGAGAACAGTTGCTCTCATCTTTCAGTTTTTATTTAAAAGACGAGTGGTTGTACCAGTCTATCACAGTATAGGGTTATCTTCCTAGGACCTGGCCACTGTTGGGTGTGCATTGTTCCTAGGTCTGTTTTAATACCTTAGTAGCGTTTGGCTAAGCAAGCACTGTGTTCTTACCCCACTAAGTGTGAGGCATTCATTTAGGGACTCTACCTGATCTATGTAGCAGAAATGGCTAACTAGTCAAGGCCTGGAGGCAATATATACTTCTCCTTTTGTTACAAGGTCCATGTTTTCTGATTTTTCAAGATGTGAACAAACCACACTACAAGCCACCACTTCCATGCATGGAGCAGTTCTAGCATGCTTTCTCCCTACTGTGGTGAACCAGATTCTTTGAAAGTATATGCCAATGCAAATCTTTCCTCACTCGAGATTCTTTAGTGAGGTGTTATATTAGTTTCCTTTCTACTGCTGTGACAAAATTCCATGGCCAAGGCAACTTAGAAAAGAAAGCATTTAATCGGTCATCTGGTCCCAAAGGACTGGAATCCTGATGGCAGAGTTAAGGCATGGAGGAAGGAGCAGCTGAGGGGACATATTTCAGACTGCAAGCAGCAGGCACTGAGAATGGCTTGCGTCTTTTGAAAGCTCAAAGGCTATCCTGAGTGACACACCTCCACAACAGTGCCACTCCTGCTACTCCTTCCCGAACAGTTCCACCATAATATGGGACTCTCTGGGGGCCATTCTCATTTAAACCAGAGCAGGCGTCTTATCATAGAGATTAAGTGGGGGCTAAGTGGGGATTTGTAGTGAGTTTATTTTTTGCTTGTTTTCATTAGTACTTTATTATACCCAATAGGAACAAGTAATTTGCTTTAAGACACCAATTTGTTGAAGCACAGTGATGCTTTACTTTGCCAAAATGCATTGTACCTTGTTGTAAACGGGACTATTTTCCCGGAAGATGAGTTGACTCTTGAAGCACAGTTGACTGTGTTCTGGAGGTCATTGGCATGCAGCACAGGTGCTGTGTGAAGGGGCCCTCTCTCCCATTTCACTCAGCTTTTGGTCATGGCTGCAGTCACCCAAGAGAAACATTTTTAAAAGAGGCAAGATTTCTGCTGCTATTGTTTGTAATTTCCAAGGGTTGAGTTCTTATTGGGTTGACCTCACTGCTGGAAGAGGCATCCCACAACCTGATGGTAGTAGCACTTGGGGGAAGTTGCAGAGAGGATTATGGGTTTCTCCTGCTCCCTGTTATTCCATCTTCTCTCCTAGCCTTGGTGATACAAGTCCATTTCTTATCAATGTGACACCCAAACACATCTCCCTAGATCACAGCTTTACATCCCTGACCCCCAAAGAGGTCATATCTACAGTATAATGTTGACTGCATCCAGTCCGGCACCAAGAGTCTCTCTCCATTGTCTTAATAGGTCTAACATTATTTGAAGTCCCACATTCCAACTGTCTTCCCGAGGCTAAAGGCATCTCTTAGCTTCCAGTTTTAGATCTTAGTCCATGGTTGGTTGATTCCATTGTTTAGAGTATGAAACAATCAGAATACCAAGGTGGCAGGAGTGTGTGGCAGAGGCTGTCCTCCTCCAGACAGCAGGGCAGCAGAGAAATGAGGCTGTGGTCCTGCTACAGGATTCCCTCTTTCCCCCACTTTATTCAACTCAGACCTCTAACCTTTGGCACAGTATCATCCACATTCAGGGCAGGCGTCTCACTTAGTTCCTACTGGAAACAGAGATACGCTCAGAGGTACAGTTTACGAATCTCCTGAGAACTTAAGCTTTCACATCCAATCAAGATGACAATGAACATTAACCATTATAGCCATCTATATATCAGCTTCCCACCATATGCAATGTATTCTGCTGCATTTTCCTTGAATTCAGAAAATGCCAAAGCTCTCAGCACACTTATCACTAACTACCTATAACACCTCTTACTCTGGCCTTCCCATTGGGATGTAAAAGGAAGATTCCTGACCTCATTGATCTACAAGTGTTCTCCCCATCTGTTAAGAGATGCACAAGGTGGCTGCAAAGATGGCCAGGGATTAAGAGCATATCCTGCTTTTGCAGAGGGCCTGGATTTGGTTGCCAGCACCTGTGCCAAATAGCTAACCATCACCTGTAACTCCAGCTCCTGGGATCCAACATCTTCTGGCATCTGCAGGCACCTGTCGTCATTTGCATATCCCTGTATATTTAGATCCATATATACAAATTAAAAAAATCATTAGTCAGGGAGAAGAGAGAGCACGCTATGTGAGCTGCAGTATGCAGGAGCTGGAAGACTGTGTGCCGAACAAGGAAACACCATTCCCTAGACCCAGTACAGCTTCTGTAGCCTTTAGTTCTCAGCAGCAGCAGTTACCTGCACCGGGCACACAAAAGACTAGCTCCATCAACAGTCAGTCAGGAAAGGGAGGGATCTTGTGGCCCTTATCTTGCACCTCTGGATGGTTGTTTTATCAGTAGAGTCTGGAAGAGAGTCACTGTCTTTAGTCATGTGCATGCTGCTGAGCCCTCCATGCTTCAACCTGTAACTCCAAACCCACTGTCACCAAATGACAGTGACCTTGGGTCACAAAACAAAACACAATACATGTAAGAGATTTTGGGGAGGGGAAAGTGTTGACATAGTTGGTAGGGAGGGAAGAGGGATTGGTATGCAAAGCACACACTTGTGAAATTGTAAAAATATGAAAGTAAAACTTTTTAAAAAGATAGTTGTATGATGTGTGGATCAGAGTACTGAATGCTAGAGACAAGAGGACCAAAGAGAGATTCAGTATATACTCCACGTAACAGCTCTGAGACAGCCAGAGACCTGGCCCCGGAGCCGCACCTTGACCCCTTCTGTTTCACTTTCAGAAAAATCTCTAAAGCATTCTTTGGAGGAAAATTCTGATTACAGTTGTCTTTGCTCTTCTTCCCCATACTGAAAGCTCCAAGTTCTATGTATACGCAGTCCCTGATAGGTGTGACTGAGTGTGCAGAAAACTTTCCCATCTGGCCCTCACTTGGTCCTTCCTCGGAATTGCTTACCATCTCACTGGAGCACCTTCCTGGAGTCCTCCCTGTCTGTACAGGCATTGCTTACACACTGGAGCACCTTCCTGGAGTCCTCCCTGTCTGTG
>NW_004949108.1:7513671-7538614 GCF_000317375.1 Microtus ochrogaster | reverse complement strand
GGCATTGCTTACACACTGGAGCACCTTCCTGGAGTCCTCCCTGTCTGTGTGGGCATTGCTTACACACTGGAGCACCTTCCTGGAGCCCTCCCTGTCTGTGTGGGCATTGCTTAACACTTAGCCCGTGTCTGCCCCTTCATGGTGTGCGTACTATGTTATAGAGAGTTTATCATTAGATAATGAGGTATTTGAAGGCACGGTCTGTTGTGTATATTAGATTTCCCAGTGCTTAGAGCAGACCCTGGAATATGAAGGGGTAATAATAAATGTTTCTTGGGAAGACGGCTGAAAACTCATACTTCTATAGTATATCTTAAACGCTGGAGCCCTGTGTTTTCAGTCTCACATGCGCTGCAGTGTTCTGGAGGGAGCAGCAGGGAGCACATAAAGCACCCCCACTTAGGAGTTACGTTCTCCTGGGGAATCAGGTCTGTGTTAGTCACTGTTTGTGGCTTCAATAAAACACTATGACCTAAAGCTACTTATGTAAGAGTTTATTTTGGCTTAGGATTCCAGAGAGTGTCCGTAGTGGCAGGGCAGGCACAGCAGCAGGAGGCCTGAGCAGGAAGCTGAGAGATCACATCTTCCACATAAACACAAAGCAGAGGGTAAACTAGAAGTGGAATGTGGCTAAAACTCAAAGCCAGCCCCAATGATGTACTTCCTCCAACAAGGCTGTACCTCCTAAACGTTCCCTAACTTTCAATAGTGCCACCATTGATGGCCATGTTCATGATGGGCCACATGTTCAGATACATGTTCAAACTCCCACATAATATCAAGAGTAAAATGTAAAGGTAAATAATGGGAAGTAGAGGTGTGTATGTGTGTGTGTGTGTGTGTGTGTGTGTGTGTGTGTGTGTGTGTGTGTGTAGTACTGAGAAGGGTCAGGAAAGGTGGCAGTTGGTAAAGGTTATCGTTGAGTAAAGACAAAACCATTAGCATCACTGTGCAGCCACTGATCGGAAGAGGAAGAGCTTTCTGGGCAGGAAGCAGCAACACCAAAGTCACAGAAGGGTCATTGTTCAGCCATACATCCTGTAGTGTTTTATCTCAAGGTATGTGAGTTGGTCTTAAATTTTTACTCTATAGAATTCAAAGCATAAAAGAGTTGCCTTTTTATGTAAAAGTTTGTTTAAAAATTATGTAAAAGGCCTGCCTAGTTATTCCAGGGACTGTCAGGAAGGGTTGTAACAATAGTCAGCTGAGCGACTTGTTCTTCCGAGCTTCCAGTGCTCAGTAGAAATATAAAGTGTACCATATAGCCACGTGTCTGCTTTAAAATGCCTTCACTCCTGTCTTCCATTGGGCCTTGTGAGCAGCTCCATTGTGCAGGGGACAGCTGTGTTCAAAACGGCTCAGAGGACTGTGCTGCCCTGCTCAAGGTTACTCTAGGATAGGTGGCATCCTGTCATGGCTTTTTCTGCTCATTACTTGGGCATGCTGCCACTCTGGCTTTTTTGCAAAAGAAGGAGTGTTACTTTTTTTTGGACCTGAGTGATCTTTCTGGCATACAAGTCTAATGGAATTTCCCAGTGGGATATTTTCATGTGCTGCTGTGTCTGTAATATGAATTCTAAGCTCCTGTGCATGACAGATAAACCCCCAGTGAACTGCCTCTCTTTCCTATCCCTCAGGCCTGGTTCCCGACATTGCCTCTTTCAGAGATTGTATTCTAGCTGTTCTGATATTTCATTTCTCAGAACTAAAATCTTGTGTGTACCTGTGTCGATATGTGGATATAATTCTTTCTGCCCAGCTATCTACTCCCCACTGTGGACAAATGAATCTGAGCCAAGGTACCTTCTCTGATGCCCTTCCTGCCTCCTCCATAGGCATGGGCCACTTTCACTCATCTCTTTATTCCTTGCTTATGTGCTCAGGGTAAAAGGTTCTTTCAGGATATTATAGGTGATGCCAGTGTGTCTCCTCTCAAGTCAGTGACTGTATTTGAGGACAGAAATCCTTTTTTTCCTGTATCTTTAGGACCTAATTCCCTATGCATCCTCAGTGACTGCTAACTGGTATGTACATAAATTAAGAACTCTAGTCCACTGCTGTGCAGTGGGACATTAGGACACTAGGAGCTTCAGATGAGCAAATGTGAGGCCTGACCTGCCCAGACTGGAGGAAGGAGGGGCAGTTGGGTGAGCTGGAGGCTTGGAGTACACAGGAGTGTTCTGAAGACTGATGACCCATTCCTTGACTCATCAGCGTCTTCCCCTGCATCAGACAGCACTGCTGAGTTTGGAATTAAATATGACAAAGTCCTGATGAGTCATCCTGGAAAGTAAGATGAAAGTGGTTTCAGTTTGTTGTCTCCACATAAGAATACCCAGTGAAGCTTGCCTTTCCCTCATTGTCAGTGCAGTGGTTCTGGTTTCCTAGTCTTTTCATGCTCTCTACTCCCTGTGGCTCTGTGTGCGTGGACCCCCCTCTCCCCGGTAGATGATAGGATCCCGCCTGTGCACTATGAAAGTGGTGCTGTCCTGAGCCAGCCTGCAGCAGCTGGAACTCACCAGGATTTTTAGGTGGCATTTAGGGTAGCCTCTTGCCAATAGTTCTCTTCAGTTTTATACAATGATTGATAAATGAGTAATAGAAAATTACTCCATCTTCTAATGTTTGTCCTAATTTGATCTCTTTTACTACATAATCCACATGTAGGCAAACGTATAGCTACAGAAGATGGTATTCAGTAAATTCTGTTTCCATTTCATACCTGTCCAACTGCAGATCGGAGATTCACATTTAAGAGAAGTTTATTTCGGACAGATTGTGCTGTGCCTTGCTTTTCACTCTCATCTGACCTTTGTGGTTGTGGTAAATGTGTTTGGAAGTGTGGTCTTGCTGTCATTTGTAAAGTCCTGAGCCAATATCAGTTAAAAACGGAGACGTGTCCTTTAGCTTTATAGGCTAGAGAAGCAAATGCAACAGGGATTATATCCCAAATTTCATGAAAAACTATTTCTAAAGTGTGTGTGTATGTGTGTGTAAGATACTAATAGAAATTACTAAGTAGAACACTATCTCAAAATAAGAGCCCTAACGGGGATCCCATACCACTTACAATATCACAAACAGTATTACCAAGAAATGGAGACTGTCAAACACAATAGACTAACTCCTTTTTTGCTGCTTCAGTAGTATCAGTGAGTAGACATTTTTGTAAATATTTGTGTATACCTTGGTGTCCTAAGACCTTGACTACATTCTTTAAAGACCTATTTTATTCACCCCTTGAAGAATTTTTACTGCTTTGGAGGTAAATAGAATGACTCTTCATACTTTCCTTTTTAGAGATTTTGGTGCCTTTTTATGCTGGTAGGCTTTTCTAGCCTGTGTGATATTTTGCATTATCACTTGAACATTGAGTATGGAAGATTTCAAAGCTAACCACAACATCTTTTAGTCTTCTTAGAGGCTGAAAGCTTCCACATTTGCGAGTCATGTCTTCAGACTTCTGGGAGAACAGGGTGGGGTGGAAAGACAAGAAAAATGGACGTTAGAGAATACTCTAAACAGCAAGAATTCCCAAGTAAAGTTAGGTGTAAGGCTGGTTGTAGAGCACTGAGAGACATGACTTAATGGCATAGAGACAGAGTGTGGAAGGCTGTGTGGTTTGAGTTTTCTTCCCGGCGATAGGACTGCAGCTGCAGGCCCCCGAAGTACAAAGCAGGCACAGAAGATTGCAACAGCTTGTCTGCCACCTGCCCTACTTTACCCCTTGCTGGGGTGATGGGAAGTTCTGGTGAAAACACTTTTCAAAGTTTCAGATGTTTGCATTTGGAGAAATGACTGAATGTGTGTATCAAATAAAATATTGGAGCGAATCAAAAATTACTTGGAATATTTTGAGAAAAGTCATAATTGCATGGGGAAATTTTCACTAAAATTTAAGTTGAGTTTTAGAAGTAATAATAACCAGCTAAGTCCCTTTAGAAAGAGAGGAGATAATGGTGTCAGTAGGCAAGTAATCCACAGAGCAGGTGAGTTTACAGTAGTCATCCTGCTTGCTGCGTATGGTCTTTACGAGGATTGTATTGAAGAAATCACTCCAAGTTTAAAACCATATGACTTGATGAGGAAGAAATGCCAGGAATCAAGGCCTTTGAGGCCAATTCAGTTATTTCTCCTGTAGAAGAAATTTTACTTTTTCTTAGAATGTTTTTGTGAAAACTTGTCTCTTTTTCTCATGTTTTCCACAGTCATTTGAAATATTGAAAAATATCAGGTCAAAAGCAACAGATATTATGGTAATTCATACACTTGTCATGAATAATTCCCTAAAGAGGTATACTCAGGGAGCCAAGCATAAAGTGCTGTTATTGTTTGAGCAGGAAAGACCGGTTGGGAAATGTAACTATTCTCAACCTTCCCACACTCACATAGGTATGAAAACAGCTCTACCTGTACTATAGAATGGCACTAAGAAGATCTGTCATTTGTAAATCTGTCATTCATGAAAGGACTGCAGTGACTAGTCTCATTTATGTGTCGTGGGGAATGTGTATGCACTGGTCTTAAAGCTTTAAGAGAATACCTTCCCTGAATTTCATGTATAAAAGGATGCTTCTAGAATGCATTGTACTTGGGAGTCAGGCCCTTGCATACTCTGCTACCTGCCTGGCAGTCTCATATGAGTTCTTAGGTCCCTGCCCACCTTAATACACAAATGGCCGTAGCAAACACCTGTCCTCCGGGTTGTTCTGTTAGCAGGGGCTCACTCAGCGCAGGTGTATGAAGTCTCAGCCTTCCATCCTGAACACTTCGGTACTGGGGTTTTGTTCTTAAACATTTCATAGGTAATGTGAATAAATTTGATGTACAAAGTTGTGGAATAAGAACTATTCATACAGGACTAGTTTCACAGTAAAGTAGACGAGATTAAGCTGTTTCAGCTTGTGCGACTCTATTAACTATTATCTGTTGTTCTGAAAATATGTCTTACAAAGAATCGGTTCTGAATACTTAGTAGAAGCATGCAGTAGAGTTGTACCCTCATTTCCATACCTGGAGGGATTTGCGAGGATTTATCTTATTTTAATGATTGAATTTGTGTGCACTCATAGGAGTTTAATCTTAGGAAGGTGATCATCCAGTACAGCTTACCCTGCCCTGCCCTCCCCCCCTTGTAGAAACTGAGCACCAGGAGAATCAAGAAAAGGAGATAATTCCTCCCTTCATGGCATTCCCTGGACTGGTAGCCTCTGGTTCTGCACTGAGCATCTATTCAGATCCTCCTGTGAACTGCTTAAGAGTGCCTCTAGTCAGTCGCTACTTTTTAATTCCTTGAAAATAAGCTATGGGTGTAACTTGTTTTCATAAACAGTAGAGAGAAGGGAGTGGTTTGTTAAGCAAGCTTCTGTTTGCCGTAGATGACAGCCAGCACAGGGACCACAACAGTCCCAAGTACAGAGACTGAGACTGGAAGAGTCATGTATTCTGTGCCCTGTCTTCCAAAGACTCAGGGATCAGTGAAAGGGGGGGGGGGAGTGTAAGAGCTAGAGGCAGTGGATGACTATAAGGAGGTACTCACCATGGTGATATCAGCATGCACATGACCCACAGAAGCCCAAACCAGACCAGTTTCCAGCCTAGAGAACAGAGTTGGCCATGAGATTCCACCCAGCCAGGGAGCTTTTGGCAGTTGTTAGCTCTGAGGAAGGAAGGGACCATGTTCTCTAAGAGATAAAGTCGGCAAAGCTCTAGTAGAAAACCACACATTCATGACTATTTGGGCAGCATAAATTAGCACAGAACATGCTAATTTGGGTAGGAATAGAAGGGGGTTAGATTTGGAAAGTCTTAGGGAAGGGAGGGTAAATATGATTGACATGTACAAAATTCTCAAAGAACTAATAAAAATTTAAAAAATTCCTTATTTGTGTTTTCCAACAAACCAAAGAGGGTGTTGACTAACAGTCTTTCTTAGTGAAGAAACAGGGAAAATGAACTCTGAATTACCCCTCTACCAGGTGGGGAACAAGAATGTAAACTATAACTAGTGACTTAAAACTCAGAACACTTTACCAAACACCTTATTTTTGTAGAAGATTCTGTTGTGTTCTAGAAAAGATGGATTTATGACATGCGCATGGACTCTTTCCTCCAGAAATTATGATATAATAAAGAGAAGGGAAGCACAAATTATGTAACAACGGTTGCCATAAGGTTTTTCAAATATCTTTCAGCATGCTTTACATTACTTTTTTTATTTTGGAGCCCTCCTTTATGCCTTCTTGGTTTGTATATTTTCTCTTAGGCTTCTAAAGCTGTTTGAACCTTGCTTCCAGTTTTCTAATTTATTTATTATTCATCCATTCAGTCAGTCAGTTTTTATTAATAATTCTAAACACTAAAATGTTTATATCTAACCTTTGCTGGAATATATCTTTATATTTCTTGGGGCCTTTCTGATGCTAGTCCCTGATGTTAGCATAGCTATAGCTCTTCCGAGAAGATTTTTTTGTCGTGTTCTGTTTCCCTGTAGCATCCCAAGCCCATTGTGTTTACCATCTTACTAATGCTTGCTTCCTTGTCTCTCTCAGTAGGTTGCATCCCTAGAGTAGCAGGGCACATTCTCATAATACATTGTTTGGTACTTATTGTGTAACATGAGTGGGGCCTGCTTGTTGGGGTTTCTGCCCTTCCCAGTTCCCCATAGCCGGCAAGCCCCAAAGAAAATCACACAGAGATCTTTATAAGTTATAAAGCTGATTGGCCCATTAGGTCAGGCTACTTATTAGCTCTTGTAGCTTATATTAACCCATTATTCTGATCTATGTTAGCCATGTGGCTCAGTACCTTTTTCAGTGGGGCAGATCACATCTTGCTGCTTCAGTGATCTGGGCAGGAGTGTGAGGAATCAACTTCCTCCTTCCCAGAATTCTCCTGTTCTCATTGCATCATTTCTACTTCCTGTCTATTTTTTCCACCCATACTTCCTGCCTTGCCAATCAGCGTTTACTTAAAACATGATTGACAGATTACAGACAATTCTCCCACACTACTAATGTACCCCCCATTTTTTGTAAAAGAACATATGAAAAAATATTTTTAATTCCAGGTAAACTTCAATTGTGAAGGCCACTGATTTTTTTTAAACGTTGGAGATATTTGAGGTAATTTATTAAGCAATTTAACTGACCACAACAATTTATCTGGCCATGAAGTAACTAACCAAACAACGTTCAGCAAAATAACCACTGGTATTGAATACCTTCAGTTGGTAAATAACTAAGACGAAAATTGTGGCAGAGATAAGAGTTAAGGAATAGAACAGAACAATTGTATTTCTTTAAAAATGTATCTTAAATGAATTAATATGGCCCTGTGGCTTCCTGTAGTAGAATTTAATGTCATGTTTTTTGAGATTAGGACCTAATATATAGATAGAGAGATTTAGGAAAAAATGAAATGCAGTTAGGTTCACTTTTATTTAAGTCCACCTGTTAAACTCCAGTATTTCTCTATTTGGTTTTTGTCTGTGCCTCCAGACTGTTCCATAATAGGATGAAGAGAGCCACTGACAGGCCAGGTTTGATTGAATAGACTCAACATTGACAAATCTCCAGTGTAGCTCAGAATAATGGGTTTTCTTGTTAAAATTTTGACAGCTTACCATCATTAAGAATGGAGTTCTGAGAAACAAAGACTGTGTGTGTGTGTTTTTTCTTCCTAAACTTATTATAAAATATGTAGTTTGTCTCCTAACAATCAGGATAGAGTGAGTTAGTGTCATAGTATGATGGTATTTGTGTTTCCAGAATCATGACTGAGTCTGTTTTGTTTTATTGAGTTTCAACACACACACACACACACACACACACACACACACACACACACACACACTTCAATCAATAAGTATAACCACTTAATCACTAATTTACCTGCTCTTATATCTGTTGCATTCGCTGTTTTATTCTATTTGAATAATAATATTGCTTTTTGAGATGCTACCAAGAGCCATAGGCCCTATGTCCTTTTGAGCGACAAATCAGAGTCAATAGTCAAATCCATTGGTGATTGCAACACTTTCTTTATATCTAGAAGTTCTTTTGACTTTTGCAAGCGAAAGTTTTTATTTTTGTTTTCTTCACCTGTTCCCTGAAGAGAACATTCTTCTCCTTTGCTGTCTACCTTCTATAGGGAGGTTATTAATCTGTACCTTTCTTACTGAGAGTATTTAGGGTATATACAGAGGCTATGGGAGGATGAGAATGTCTTCGCAGAGTGAATTATTAAAAGTGATCAGCAAGTTAGAACAAAAATGTGATATAGGTTTATAATAGTTGAAAAGCTGAAAATATTAATTCTTAAGTTGTTCAGAAAGTTTTTAAGATGGAAAAAAGATCAAAGCAGGAGTCCAGAAAGCTCAGCTCTGCATCCTTTCTTTGAGTTGCATTAAGTGCCACCTCTGCAGCTGGCTTTTAGGAGACTGTGACTAATGTGCCCAGCAGTGGGAAGTACCATTTAGATTTCCAGGAGCTGTCTTCTACTCTTTTTATATACCTGTTCATATTGTATGCCCCAAAATGTATAAGATACATTTTCCTTCAACTTTCACAGGTTGACCCCAAAATGTTAATAAAGATGGTTACCAGGCATGTGGCTCAACATGGACATGATTCCTGGCCTGAAGACCTCGTGTCCCTGACCAAGCAGCTTCACTACTACAACGAGCGTCTCCTAGATTTCACTCAGGCTCAGCTCCTTCAGGACCTGCGGAAGGGTGTGGATGTGCAACGGTTTACTGCTGATGACCAATACAAAAGAGAAACCATCCTGGGCCTTGCAGAGTAAGTGCTTACCTTGTTTCCTGAGGGGTGGGTTCACAATGCAGAAGAATGAGTTGAATTCATAAATTAGCACGCATAGTTGTTAGGAACCTTTCTCCAACCTTCCCAGTCCTATGAATAATAGATAGCACATAGACCATCTAAGTAGTCTTAAGCTAGAGAAGTCTATCATAAGCAGACACAGACTTGTTGGCCTATTAATTTCGGTAGTAGCTCTGAATTGTGTTGGGGTTTTGTTGTTGGTTGCTATTAAGCATCTCAGCCTTGGTAACCCAGTTCCAGAATTGTGTCAGTTCTGGGGACCTGGGCAATGCCTTGGTAAAGAAGGATGGTGTCTGTGATGGAACTTTAAAAATGAGATGGCCTCTTATTCTTGGCTGAGAATCTCCCATCTCAGAGTACTTTGAATTGATATTCTTTAGTGTGTTTATAGATACTGTGGTGGTTTGAAAAAAAATAGCTTCCAAAGGGAGTGGCATTATGAGGAAGTATAGCTTTTTTGAAGTGGGTGTAGCCTTGTTGGAGGAAGTGTGTCACTGTGGAGGTGGGCTTTGAGGTCTCATATGTGCTCAAGCCATACACAGTGTCTCAGATCACTTCCTGTTGTCTCTGAGTCAAGATACAGGACACTCAGCTACTTCTCCAGCCTGCACATCACTATGTCTCACCATGATGATAATGGAGTAAACCTCTGTAACTTTAAGCCACCCTAATTAAATGTTTTCTCTTATAAGAGTTGCTATGGTCACAACAACAGAAAAATCTTAACTAAGATAGTTACAAGTGTTGTAGGGACAGGTGTAGATCCCATTTTCTAGAAAAACAAGCCATTTCAGCTTAGTCTCCTCACAGAGCAGGGGAACTGCCATTTGCCTTTGTGAGTGAAGAGGAGGTCCTACGTGAGAAGCTGGTACAACTTAAGCCCAGTTGCCAGAGTGGCTCTCCAGGAATGGAGAAATGGAATTTATTTCCTTGTGTTTTATTTCTGGCTTGCTGCGTTTTAATAGATTAGATCCAGTGAGTAATAGTGACTGTCCTGAAGATGTGAGAAGACGGCCATCCATGTGATTATCGGTAGAAACTGATTTTAACTCCTCCACACAACCATCGCATACTCCCTGTGGAGCACACCCAAAGTGTTACTTGTGATGCTCTTCAGGCTTCATCTGAAGTTTTCTATCCTATAGACAGCCCTGTGATATCAAAGTATTCTTATCTGCATTTATTAAATTAAAAAGAAGTTGCTGCTTAGGGATGGTCAGTGGCAAAGTTTACATAAGTGATAAAATCTAGAAGCTTGATCTTAATTTGGGTCTGTCACATCTCTACCACAACATGGTGTGCCTTCTTGTACATTGTTTCCACTCTCAAGGAAGCTCTAGCGGGCCATGCAGGTTAGTATTATGGTATTGAGACTTTGGTTAGATTGTGTGTTTGCTTAGGATAGTTATTTGTGTCTCCTGAGAAATTCCTTTGAAATACCAAAAATTATTTTGATGGTGGTAATGGTATGATATTGTTCAATATGATCCTTTAAATTCTTACAAAGTGGCAAAGAAGTATTGCCAGTCTCTGGTAACTATATTATCCTGGACCTCTTTGCTCTTGGAGGTATCTGGATTTTCTGTGAGGTCTGAGGTCTGGATCTTCCTTCAGGCAGTGTGTGAGAGAGCCGAAGGAAAGAGTGGAGAAAGCCTGTGCCAGTCTCAGTTAAGAAGTGGCGTACTCTTAATCATTTCTCCTGAAAGGTCAGCTTCAGAGTCAATTAATGTCTGACTTGACGGTATCCTAAGTTAGTGCACAGCCCAACTTCGTTGCTTCTAGAAGAAGAATCTGAGAAACAGGTTTTTAAGGAGTTGTTCAAGGTCACACAGCCAGGACTTGAGCCTGGGTTTCCTTCTAGACCCAGTGTGCTTTTCTTTTGGCCATTTGTAATCTTGCTGGCATATTGATGGTTTTTTATGAGAAGATGATTATGCAGAATACAATATTGTGAGGTGGAAAGTGTCTTAGATTATTAGTTACATTTTGCTGGAGTTTTTTCTATGTATGCAGCTAGCTTATGCTATTTGAAGTATGTCCTCAAGGATAAATGTATGCTTTTGATAAATATATAATAGATTCTTTTATATTCTGTAGCTTAGAAAGATGCACTGCGGTCCTTGGATGGTTTGTTTAAAATCTCTCATAGTTTCACTGGGGTTTGAGCTTTGCCATTTCTGAGTTGATGGAGATTCTAGTGTTTAGGGCAGTATTAAGAAATAGTTTCTCCTGATTTTTGCCATTCTATCTCCAATTATGCACATTGTGGCCGTACTTCTTCCCACCCCTTGTCGTTTGTAAGTTAGTTTGCTCCTTGGGTCTTATATTGCCTGCATGTCTTTGGGAAGGCAGACAACTTTGAAGAGGGTATAACATAATTTCGTTCCTTCTCATCCCCACAAAGTGATAAATACACCAGTGCAGGGCTGGAGTGCTAGCTCAGCTGGTAAAGTGCTTGCCTTGTGGGAATCTGAATTTGATTTCCCAGAATCTATGTAAAAAGCCAGACATTGTGACATTGTCTTACAATCCCAGTGATGGTGAAAAGGCAGGTAAAGATGACCGCTCTCAGAGAGCTTGGGGACCAACTACCCTTAGCCCTTAGTGTGTGGCAAAGACCCAGGCCAGTGAGAAACGTTGACTAAAAAGGTAGTAGGCAATTGGAGACTGACCACTGAGATTGTCCTCAGATCACCTCATGTGTACTGTGTGTGACTGTACCCTCATCCCCTTACACACACATATATGCACACACGCACATGCACACGCGCACGCACACACACACACACACACACACACACACACACACAAAGGTGCTAATCCATATCCAACATATATCTCTGCTAAGTTTTTATAGTAGAAAGGGTACATTAGTAATGTTCCCTAGTGGTTTCTCATTTCATCACATAGGCACTGTATTTAATTAGAAAAATGTTCAACTAACGATAACATACTACATGGGATAACACACTTTTGAAGCACTGAATAGTTCTCTTCTGTAGTCTGTGAGAAGACTTTTGAAGGTTGATAGAAAAACAAGCAAGAATCCCAAAAGAATACAAAAGAAGGTGGGCACAGGCACTGTGCAGCAGCAAAATCAATATACTTATCAGGGCCCTTTCCAGAAAGCATTTGCCAACCCCCAGCTAAAAAACCTCTCAATGCTGTGACTCGCTTAGCTAGAGATATAATCCTCGCTGTGTTCACTGGAACAGATTTCCTTGATGCTTCTGTGGTTGCTCCAAGAACCTTTCATCCAAGAGTTCCATCTTCTATTTCTGTGCCATAGGAAGCAGGATCCCTGCAGTATCTTTCATGTTACTACTCTGAACCATTTTCTTTGACTCTTTACATCCCTTTCCAATGTGAGGCCATTTCCTAGCTTAAACCTCCCACCAGATCTTTGTTGACTGCAGAGAAAGCTATAGGTTCTTTATGCTTGAGGACTGTGCACTTTTCTTAAGTATGATCTACTTGCTCCATTTATCAAAATCTCTCAGACTGGCCTGTTGGTACTTGTGCATAGGTAATCTTGGTTTGTTCTTCATTCTTCAGGTCAAATGGGTTACTCTTACTTCCAATTCTCACAATATTTTAGAATTTTTTTTAAAAAAGCCAATTACTATTTCATGTCTCATTTCCTATTCAACTGCAACTGTGTGTGCCCAAAACATCTTGCTTATTTTTATGACTGAAACAGCATAATACCTGACAATGCAGAAAACAAACAGAAGTCATTTTTATAGTTCACTTCTGTAGACATAAATTTCTGTCCTGCCTGGTCCCTGCAGTCGTTCAGTCCCAAAGAAACACACAGAGGCTTATACTAATTATAGATTGTTTGTCCTATTAGCACAGTCTTATTACTAAATAGCTCTTTCAAGTTAAATTATCCATAATTCTTATCTATGTTTAGCTACATGGCTTGGAACCTTGTCTCAGTAAGAGATTCTTATCTTGCTTCCTCTGCTTCTGGATGGTGACTGCATCTCTGCCTTTCATCTTCCCAGAATTTTCCTAGTCTGATTTCCCTACCTATCCTTCCTGCCTGGCTACTAGCCAATCAGTGTTTTCTTAAACCAGTGAGCAAGTGAAAAATCTTTACAGTGTACAAGAGCTTTATCTGTTGAAGAACAGCTTCAGCAAACTCGTGTGTTCGAGGGTAGGAGCATGAGGATTAGAATTATTAAGTAAAAGGAACAGAGCTATAAGAGAAACACAGATACATAAGATAGTACTGGGAGGGCAACTCAGTGGATACTGAATACTGAATTCACCCATGTTTAATTTTCAAATGCTCTTATACCCCAATACAAACGGGGGAGAAGGAGGCAAAAAACTGCTTTAACATAACACAAAGGACAACCAGAACAGATCCTTACTTCAATACTTGAGACATCAAGCCATTGTTTTCTGAGTAAAGCATTTGATGTTTTGGGCATGAATATGTTGTGAACACACCCTAGACCAAGTATCCTGTAGGCAGCCCCTCCCTATGTCAACCTCCTGTTTGTTTGTTTATTTATTTATTTATCTATTTACTTATTTACTTCCTTCCTTTATTTATTTTTTGTTTTTATTTTTTTGAGCCAGGGTTTCTCTGTAGTTTTGAAGCCTGTCCTGGAACTAGCTCTTGTAGACCAGGCTGGCCTCGAACTCACAGAGATCCACCTGCCTCTGCCTCCCAAGTGCTGAGATTAAAGGTGTGCACCACCACTGCCTGGCTTCAACCTCCTATTTTAAGTGAAGCAGCAGAAGTATGCTTGAATTCTCTGACCTTTGGTCATTGCAGAAAGGATCCACCTTTATGGGCCATCTTAATGTCCAGAACACCAAGTAAGCACACCCTAGGTTGGGATATCTTGTTTTGTAGCTATACCTGTTACCAACAACTTTGAAAGAGCAAAAAGAAGCTCAAACACTCTGACCTTTAGTCAAGGTAGAAGAGGCTCACATCTGTTTCTGTTCCCACAATTATCCCATAGAATTTTGCCCTTTTTTCTTTTCAGAGCAAGACCCTGAATCTAATTAACTTTGTTTAGCTTTTTTTTTCTGATCATTATCCATAACAACTTCTAATTAACACACTAAACAAGGGTAAACGTTCATAATTCATTTTTTTTGGAAATGTGGACATAGTTTTCTAGATTACTTCCTGCTGATTGAGGGTGCTGATCATCTTATAGGGACCCAAAGAAAATTTAGAATTATGGTCAAGTTCTGACTGGAGTATTCTGTGAGGCTGGATCATCTCAGCTGACAGTTTTGAAGCTGTGCTGGATGTAGAACTCAGAGGAAACTGCAACAGAGGTGCTCTGAAACACTGGATCATCTAGGTAGTCCGTTCCTATTGGAAAATTTTCAGGGGTTTTCCTCGATCAAATCTTATTTTTCTTAACCCATAATATATCCACAACCTCTCATTTCCAGTGGGGGGGAAAAAAAGCAAAACCTCTTCTCCGAAGTAACATATCTTTTGACTTAAATTTTGAAGTCAAGGCATTTTCAGAATATATAGGTTGGATAAATTCAGCAGCATGTTTTAGGAGCTGTTGCCCCTTCCTCACCAGTCAAAGACAGTCTAATAACATACAGTATCCAGGTTCTCTGTGTGTTTTCCATCTTTATGTAGCTTTTTTTAAAAAATTTATTTATTTATTTACTTATTTATTTATTTATTTATTTATTTATTTATTTTTGGTTTTTCGAGACAGGGTTTCTCTGTGGCTTTGGAGCCTGTCCTGGATCTAGCTCTGTAGACCAGGCTGGTCTCGAACTCACAGAGATCCGCCTGCCTCTGCCTCCCGAGTGCTGGGATTAAAGGCGTGCGCCACCATCACCCGGCCTTTATGTAGCTTTTTAAAAACTCTGTTTATTTTATTTTTTTATGTTTTGTCTTTTGAGATACGGTTTCTCTGTATATCTTTGACTGTCCTAGAACGTACTCTGCTGACCAGGTTAGTCTCGAACTCACAGAGATCTGCCTGCCTCTGCCTCCCTAGTGCTGGGATTAAAAGCATGTGCTATCACACCTGACTACTCTATTTTTTTCATTTTTAGGGACTGCTATCCATTTTCTTTTCTCTCCCAAGCCTATGTATTTTTTTTAAATATTGTAAACTAGATAGAGGTTTGTTATTTTCCTCTGAATCTATCTTTACTGAATATCTCTATCTTTTCTGACCACACGAGTCTTTAATCTGCTATGTGGTATGGCTGGGATTAAAACTGCAATTATGGTGGCAGGCTCTAGTCCATTCCTTAGCTTTTTGAGAGTCTTCATGGCAGATGTACTAGCAGGAGCCACATTTATTGCCACAACTCTGTGGAGTTTTGGGTCCATGCCACCACCAAGAACCCTGATGTGGGCAGCTCATAAACACCATCGAAGTGTTTGGTGGCAGAGCCTCTAAAAATAGCTGCCAGGTTTTTGCCCCAACACTGATTCAGGAAGCCTCTCTCAAAGGAGCTGTGTCTGTGCTTGAGGCCAACAAACAGAGGCTATTGGAAAAAAGACGGTTAACAAAAAGCTGCACTTGACTATGTTCTTGAATGTCTAGAATCCTTTTCTTTTTAAATCTTTATTAGACTTTATGTAGAAATTCTTGCCAAATATTTGGGCACCATTTGTAGACAGAAGTTTCTGTCCTGCCTGGCTCTGCAGCTGTTCAATCCCAAAGAAACACACAGAGGCTTATATTAATTATAAACTGTTTGGTCTGTTAGCTCAGGCTTAATATTAACTAGCTCTTACATTTTAAATTAATCCATAATTCTTATCTATGTTTAGCCACTTGGTTTGGTACCTTGTCTCAGTAAGCATTCTTATCTTGCCTTCTCTACATCTGGCTGGTGACCGCATCTCTGCCTTTCTTTTTCCCAGTACTCTCTTAGTCTGGTTTCCCCGCCTATGCTTCCTGCCTGGCTATTGGCCAATCAGCATTTTATTAAACCAATATGAGTGACAAATCTTTACAATGTACAAGAGCGTTATCCCACAGCATACTTCTATGCTTTTAAATGTTTCTGTGACTATAGAGTCTGAATCGGAATTCTTACTATTTATTCCTCAGCACTATTGCCATTTGACTGGGGAATCCTGTCTTGGGGAAGACCATACTATGCTTGGCAGGATATTCAGTATCATACCTGGTTTATGACTACAAATCCCATCCTATCTGTGGTAATTAGAATGTTTCCTCACATGGTCAGGTGTCTCCTGGAGTCAGAATTACCTTTTGACAGGGAGCCCCTGGCAAATAGGTTCTTGCTAACCTGCCTTGCAGCCCTGTGAGTGGGAGCTGGGAAGCCTTTTTACTGCATTCTCAAGAGCTATGAATACAAAATACACAGTCCTCTCTGACATGGCTCTATGTCCTAAAGAGAATTTTCTTTGCTGATTAGGGTCATCTATTTTTTCTCTTTCCCCTTTCTGTGCTTGGCGGACACTCCTGAAGGACCCTTGAGGAAAATGTCTACAGCATCGCCCTTTCACTGGCACAGCGGTATGGCATCTCACAGTGGGAAGTCTTCATGACCCATTTGGAGTTCCTGTTCAGTGACAGTGGGTAAGTACAGTTGACATGCACATTGATGTCCATGCCTATCTCTTCAGATTCTTGTTTAAAACACAGTAATTTCAGTATTCCTCTTAGCTGTAAATTAGGATGTTCATGTTGGATGTTCTTCTGTGTATGTGTGGGTTTTATTGATGTATAAAGCTGTTTTGGTCAGTGCCTTAGCATAATAAAGCCAGGCTGGAAATCTGATAAAAGATAGAGAGTAGGAGGAGTCGGGGACATCATGTAGCTGCTGAAGGAGTAACCTGCCACACTGGTAAGTTCCAGCCCTGTGGCAATACACAGATTAATAGAAATGGGCTAATTTAATAGTTGGAGCTAGCCTATAAGAAGCCTAAGACATTGACCAAACAATTGTAACTAATAATGAGCATTAGAGTGGTTGTTTCATAAGCAGCTTCAGGAACAGGTGGGCAGAAAAAAAAACCAGTCCAGGGGAACCAGCAGGATAGAGAATATGCCTAGCTACATCTGGCATTCAATGTGGGGCTTGAACCCACGACCCTGGGATTAAGAGTCACATTCTCTACGGACTAAGCTAGCCAGGCTGGTACTGGGTGTGATATGCTACTTTAGTAATGGGAGAAAAGGGTGGGTATTTTGGCATCGTGGAGTCTACAGTGGAAGTTACAAGACAATTTGAGTAATGACTTAGGCAAGTATGAAAATAAAATTTTTATGCTCTATGTAGAAAATCCAGTTAGGAAAGTAGAACACTTAGGGAAGGCTTTCCTGAGAGCATAATATTTGAGCTGTGCTATGGTTTGGGTATGGTTTTTATAGCCTCCAAGTGTTTGCTTGTTGAAATTTAATCCCACTGGGGGACAGTAAAGGAGCAATAATCCTGCTGTGCTGTTTAGATCAGCCTTGGGAAGGTGATTGGGATTGGATTCAGTCATCACAGAAGAGCGACTATATAAGATGTGTACACTGTCTTTCCTTCACCCTGCAGTGCTCTGTGAGACTTAGGACTCTGCCAGCTAGCATGAAGGACTTGAGCGTATAGATCTGTGATCTGAATAAACTTTTGTATCATGAAGTAGTCTGCTCTGGGCATTTTATTATAGCAATTCAAAATGAAATATTGTAAGCTGAAATCTCAATAGTGAGTCAGGCTTAACTATACTACAAATGGAAGGGAGCCATTTGAGGTGATTAGTAAACCCAGAGGTCCTTAGATTAGAAGCAAGTCAGAGGGCCTGGCAGGGAGTCACTGTGATAGGACAGACGTGGGGAATGATTGTGGGTGAGGTGTAGGAACTAGATCATGCTGTGCTCATTCATGATTTGGCATCTTGAAATTATATTAGTCACTGAAATATTAACGTCTACATTGTAAGCATTTATCAAAGTGTACTGTATTGATATTATAGACGGTAAATGCTCTCCTAAGTACACAGTTTTTCAGGGCCTCAAAAGGACCATTGACATCTCTCTAAGAATCATAGGCTATTTAAACATTTGAGTGAAATAGAAGGTGAAAAGTAATTTACCAAAATTTCACTTCATTAAGATCTCTTTGGTTAGTGTGTGGGAGAAAGATTATGCTAAGGTAGGGAACTGTTGTAGGAATAGCATGCAGGACAGGTTGCCCCAGCTTAGAGTGGGGCTTTGAAAGTATAGGAGAGGCGAGAATTAGTTCTATAAACACTTGAAAGGCAAAATAGTGTACTTAGCATGTGGGTAAGCTGGGATGAAGTAAACACAGGAACAGTGAGGGGAAGTCTGTGGCTTCACCTGTTGCATGGCAGCTCCCCTGAGGGAGTAAGGGAGCTCTACTAAGGTAAAGCAGGTTGAAGGAGTGACTTGTACCTGAAAAGGGCAGGGCAGGGTTTCAGTTGCCACAGGGAGAGCTGATGTCAGGAGACTGAGCACAGGACTGACCTGAGAGCTCTGAGCATGTACTCTGTGCAGTACTCTTGTCAGGGACTCGCATGACAAAGGGAGGGAGACCTGAGACAGTGTCGTGGTTAGTTTCATGTTAACACAAGCTGCAGTTATCTGAAAGGAGGAAACTATAAGGTCTGCCTGTAGGGTATTTTCTTATTTTCTTAACTAGTGATCAATAAGGGAAGGCCCAGTTTATTTGAGGTGGTGCTGTCCCTGGGGTTGGTGGTCCTGGGTTCTATAAGAAAGCAGTCTGAGCAAGCCATGAGGAGCAAGTCAGCAGTCAGCCCCTCCATGGCCTCTCCATCAGCTCCTGCTTCCAGGTTCCTGCCCTGCTTGAGTTCCTGATTCTTTTGATGATGAACTTTTATGTAGAACTGTGAGTTGAAACAAACCCTTTCTTCTCCCAAGGTCTTTTTAGTCATAGTTTTTCATTACAGCAATAGAAACTTAACTAACATGGACAGATGTTGAGGCCTTCTGCATGCCCTGGGAGAGAATTAGCATCTGACAAAAGGTTTAAAGACACGTGAAAACAGGGTCTTACTGTCAGGAAGCCATGTCTAGAGTATTCCAGGAATGGAGAGATATGAAGGGGTCAAATCCTGCAAAAGGCCAAAAGTTCTTTGTAACCTAAGCATGTTTAATTTCTAGTAATCATTGAAATGGTTAATGTCTACATTTGAGCATTTATCGGATTCTTCCCTGATGATGGCGCTATGGGGTAAACATTGTTCTGATTCACCAATTCTTTTTTTAGGTTTTGTTTTGTTTGTTTGTTTGTTTGTTTTTTGAGACAGGATTTCTCTGTAGCTTTGGAGCCTGTCCTAGAATAGCTCTGTAGACCACGACAAAAATCTGCCTGACTCTGCTTCCTGAGTGGTGGGATTAAAGGCATGCATCACCACTGCCCAGCTGAATCCACCTATTCTTAGGCACAGTAATATGGTTAAATAAATATTTTCTGTGATATGTGTGGTGTTTAAAAATATACCATGGCATTTTTATTATGTATCTTTTTCTCTTTTATTGACTGGTACACAAGGGATGTTGTCTGTGCAAACAGGATGAGTCCTTGGTCTCTGAATATGTAACAAATTATCAAGCAATTGAGGAGCAGGCAAGGCTTCTCTTGGCATATCATTATACCTGAGAGCAGTGTGATTATGCAGATGCACAGCAATTACAAAGCAGGAAATCGCTACCTCCCGGCATCATTACGTGTGAGTGGCAGTGCACTTAATATTGATTTACCGAGTGCTGTTTGGGTCTGTTTCTTGCTCAGAAGGGCAGCACTTTGCCTGACGACTTCATCAAACACACTAACTGGTTATTAGAAATCAGCCTTGTAAATACTGTCAAAGTTGCCCAACATTTAGTTAAGCCAGTGCCATTGGATTGGGCAGTTAACCAGTAGAACAACAGAAATGCTGTCCTTGGCTTTAGGGTATTTCTTTACTGTTCCCTAAAGTTTCCCTGGTCCACCCATGAAGTTCATTTTTCCACTGGTCCTTTTCCTTCCTCTGCCTCATTTTAACCTGCAGCACCACCTTGACAGATAGGTAAAGGTATGGCAGTGTTATGCATAGGGTATCATCCCCCAGACCAGATGGCTGGACCAGTTCCTGTGAGTGCTGTGTGTATGTGTCTTTAAACTAGATGATCCCCTCCTCTGGAGCCTGTTTTCCTCAACCATAAGCAAGTGATTAAGTGCTAAAAACCTAATCTGCTCCTTAACTTATGGTCCCTATATCTGGAAGCTGATCCTCCTGCGCATCCAGGTACACTCGAGTTCTCGAGCTCCGTCTTCGCTATTGCCCCCTTTATTCCTATTACTGGTTTTAAACAAAATACTGCTTTTGCTTGGTTGCAAGGACATAGGGTCCCTCCCACCCGACAGACACTGGTTCTCCTGGCCTCTCTATTCTACTTTGGCATGCTCTCCCTTCACCTTCCAAACTGATGAGTTACTTATACAGACATAGTGATGCTGTGCCGTGGGACATCTCTAGTCAGGTTAGAGAACCCTGTAGATGACAGTAACTCTGTGAATGTGTGGCCCAGTAGCAAGGGCATGGGACTTGAAAAAGATCTTTCAAAATGCAGAGCTACTGCCCAGAGCCAACTACTGCTAGCCTTGAATGTGTATCTTAACCCTCCAAATCACTGCCTTCTCAGTGAGGGGTGTCGCTGTCCTTACCTGCAGGGTTGTGAAACTTAAAGCCAGAACTGCGAGGCCTGTATAACCCAGTGGTTCTTTGTTTGCTGTTGTCACCATTCCTGTTATCTTTGCTCTTGTTAATTCTTATTTTTCAGCTTCAAGCTTTAGACAGGTATATTTTTTTCATACCAGAGATTATTTCTAGCTGATGAATTAGCACTATATTTATTCATTACATGTTAATATCTTTGTGACTTTGTATACTAAACAGTTTTAGGTACTAGACAATTTAGAAACTTGTGGAACTCATACTCTGATAAGGAGTTGTCTCTCCCCCCATCCAAAATATCAGGTGCAGTGCATAATGCAGAATTCAGTACAGTATGGGGAAGGCTCTCATGTGTGAAAAGAGATGCCCGCCTTTGAAGAGTGATATAGGGAGAGCATTCTTTCCATCTCAAGGGGACTGTGGGCGAGTGTGAGTTCTTGATGTTCCATAGCTAAAGGAAGGCCCCATAGCAGACCGTGGTGAGCCAAGGAGACCTAAGGAAGGTGGGAGCAGACATGAGTGTGTCTGACTCATTCTCCATCTCTGTCTTCTTATTAAACTTACTGTGCTTTGCTCTCAGTCTCTCTAGCCCTTGGGGTGATGGTCCAGGTGCTTTTTCTTGGCTGATACACAGCACAAAACTGTCTTCTTGTTGGTGAGTTAGGTACTGTCCCTTTTGCACACACAGGCAAAGGCCTCTGATCTTGGAGACTTTGAGTAACTGCACTGGTTTTTAGTCGATTTCACTTTGGGGAAGTTTCCTTCCATCTCAGATAGAGATGTGGATGAAAAGCTGTCTCTTTGGGGGAGCAGAATGAACTGTGAAGAATATAGCTGCTTTGTTCTGAAGGAAACAACAGATGCAGAATTTTGTTGGGGAGTATTGTTTTCAGGGGTGTGACTTTGTTTACAGTGCATTTGTTGAACTCTGTGAAGCTGTGTTACTGTGCCTGTCTAACACCTGGTGGTCCTAACAATGAGATGAACAACAACCAATAGTGAGGCAGGAGCAATGATAGGCGGAGGTGGCAGGCAGAGAATAGAAAAACAAAGGAAATAGAAGGAGAAACAAGGAAGAAGAGGAGCAAGAGAAAAAGGAGAGGAGGACACTAGGGCCAGCCACCAAGCTACACAACAAGCCACACAGAAAGAAGTAAAGAAAGGTATGTAGAAATAGAGAAAGAAAAGCCAAGAGGTAAAAGGTAGGATAATTTAAAAGAGCTGGCAAGAAACAGGTCAGGCTAAGGCTGGGTATTTATAACTAAGAATAAGCCTTCGTGTGTGATTTATTTGGGCGCTGGGTAGCAGGCCTCCAAAAGCCAAAAGAGTAAAACATCACATAACAGAATTATGCCAGAGGGTTGCTGTCGCTCACACAGGGAGACTTTGTGCCTGAGCTGCCACATTGGAACAATCCTGAATACTGACCTGGTCTTCCAGCCTCACTCTAAAAGGCCCCCGTGCAGAAAGAAGTTAGTGCCAGCGTGGCTAGTAGATGGAGAAGGAACAACTGAGTTCATACAAGCTTCTCAAGATTTAAAGTAACTTAGTTTATTATATGGTATGCCGGATCATTGAAAATAATCAAACAAGCAGAAATGCAGAGCCAGCACAACCCTGTTCCTGAGGTGCTGTGTTGTATGTGAATACCCAGGTCACATATCTCAGTATTTAAAATTGGTCTTGGTTCACCTCAAGACCCTAGAGAAGTTGACCAGGGCTGTGATTTGTGCTTTGCATAAAAATAAATCTACTAGCTTCAAGAGGAACAAAAATTAATTTCTACCATTGCCAAGATAGAAGCATTCTGCAACACTCATCTCTGTATTGTAATTTTTTTAAAGTTTAAATCTTTGGCGAGTTTGCATATGTGTACCAGGTATTTATTCTTGTTTTCCCCCATTACCCTTTCTCCTGCACCATTCCTGCAGTTCTTCTTCATAGCCGGTACCCTCCCTTCTTCCTTGCCTTTTGTGCCGTGCTTGTTTTTTGTGCAGATAGCCCCTGCTGGTTTTGTCTGTGGTTGCAATGACCATGTCACATGCAGTAGCAAGAAATTCAGTCTCTCTACCCCCCTCCTTCAGTGTTTCCTGGGTCTTGGAGGAGGTGATATGGATGTCCTGTTTAGGGCTGAGCATGAATGTGGTGTGATTCTTAAAGTTCCCTTTTTACACATAGCCAACAAGTTCCTGAAGTAGATATAATCGAAACAGTCTATTTGGGTCAGTGTATGTCCTGTGCTAGGCACAGCCCTGGTGCTGTGACTCCCCTAATGTAAGCCTGGCCAGGCCCCAACACTCCCCTCGTTTAAAATGTTTCTGATAAAATTCTTTGAACCCTCCAAGTACATTTTCCTCCCTGCAAAATATACTTATGTTTTTTTGCAATTTTTTGTAAAAATACCATGAAATTAGAGACTTGCTTTTGGTTTTCGAGACAGGGTGTGAAATTAGAGATCTATGTAGAGTATCTGTCATATAGGAGTGTTTTCAAAAGCATCTATTACTGTTGATTTTGAAAATAGTCTACATTTACCCAATTCATCCTATGACCCCTACAGTCCATCTGAGCAATTACTCTTCAAGTCAGTGTGGATATCAGTAATTGCCATGAGGACAGTGATACTACAGGACAAGATGACTGTTTTTAGATGGTGCCTGTTACTGTGTCTGTGCTATTGTACTTTTGGAATATCGTTAAAGATGCAAATAGTATGAAGTTTTATAAACTTGTCAAAATTGACCTTTTATTGTCAAATTGTCTCCTTGGGAAGCATACAAAACTTACTCATGGGTCTCAGTATTACCATTGTATTTATATAATAAAATATTTGATAAAGGAACTGACTGAATACCATTGCTAGAAAAAAATAGAATCTCAGATACTCTCAGTTCTTTCAGCAATGTCTACCTTACCCATGCCTTACTTGAGGCGTTCTTGTGCTAGATACCTCAGTTTGCCCCCTGCTCCGGTGTGGCTGTAATTCAGAGGGGATGTGTGTCATTTCACAGTAGCCAGTGCTAAAGCCACCTGTCCATTGGAGTCACCCATTGGAATTCATGGATCCTCATTCTGTGGAGATTAGTTTCTGTAGGAATGCCCAATCACTGTGTCTCAACTGTGCCGAGCAAAATTCTCGGATGGACACATTGCCTTATTGTAGAGTATTGACCCTTTAGTGCATGCTGTTTTGAATCAGTTTTGAGTTATTGACAACTTGAAAGCATTGCAGAGTATCTTAATCATAGGATTATTCATAATAATTCTACTCCTTGTACATTAAGTACAACCAATGCCCACGCCTTCCAGTAGTTAGCCCCTGAAAGATAAGTAGGCAACACACAGAGTATAAGCTGCTCCATAGCTAAACTTCAGTGCAGGAAAAAAGCACCTAAACCATTTTTAAAGGTAATTATTAGTTAGATTAGAGAAAAGTATACAATGGTTTTATAGTATTTTGTTGGCTTTTTTGAGTGGGGTCCTTTAGAATTGTTTTCTAAGCAAAGATTTAATTTCTTGTTCCAAAGAGAAGATAACAGTTTGTTTCTCTGGAGTTATTAAAATGGACTATTGGTTACTGGCATCTACAGAAGATCTTAACACATTATAATTTATTGGGGAGAGATGCTTGATGTTTTTTTTTAATCTTGTGTCAGTACAGGTATTCCGGGATCTGTCTTGACAAGATAATTAGGTGAAACTGTATGAGACAGACTGACTTGTCAGCTCAGAATGGGAAAGTGAGTGGATGAGGAGACAGTCATGTTGAGACAGACTGGACTCAGAATTAAGTCAAGATGAAGCTAAATAAGCTGCTGTGGGGCCCTTATCCATGCTGTATCCCGAACACTGTTTATTGGGCTGTTAGGCGTGCAGTGTGACAGGATGACTCTTAGCATATTGTTGCTAGAAGGGAGACTGGTAAATGGATTCCTGTTTGTAAGACAGTGTTAGTATGGGTGCTTGGCCTTCATGACACACAGTCTCTCTGTGAGGTAATGAGCAAATATACTCTGAGGCCAAGTGGGTCAGTCTTCCGTGTGGTGATAATTAAGCCGCTGCAAGTTACTAACATAGGAGTCGACATAGTGAGCAGAAAGCTCTTTCTTCCTCTCCACCGCCTTCACCTTCTCTCTTTTCATCTGGGTGGCTCATCTTAGTGAGGCTATACAGTATGTGGGTCACGTTAGTAAGATTATACAGTATGGGTCATTAGTGGGGTTACACAGTGTGTGGGTCATCTTAGTGGGGTTACACACTGTAGGTTATCTTAGTGGGGTTATACACTGTAGGTTATCTTAGTGGTGTTACATAGTGTGTGGGTCATCTTAGTGGTGTTACACAGTGTGGGGGTCATCTTAGTGGGGTTACACAGTGTGTAGGTCATCTTAGTGGGGTTACACACTGTAGGTTATCTTAGTGG
>NW_004949108.1:7496422-7512923 GCF_000317375.1 Microtus ochrogaster | reverse complement strand
GTTGTCTTAATGGGGTTACACAGTGTGTGGTTGTCTTAGTGGGATTGCGCAGTGTGTGGTTGTCTTAGTGGGATTACGCAGTGTGTGGTTGTCTTACTGGGGTTACACAGTGTGTGGGTCGTCTTAATGGGGTTACACAGTTTACAATTTTCTTTCTCACTTCATCATTCTCAGACTTCATTTTTTTCAAATTACGAAGAAGCTTGTTTGTGATTTTACTATATGACTAAGTACAGTGTCCCCCAAGTATTGAAAGCACCATTTCTATTAGTGTGGTGGAGTGCCCTGAGGAGTCACACACATTCCAGGGCCCTGAGATTTTCAGAGACCTGAGTTGACTGTCTAGAGGAAAACAGGGGACCAAATGAAGTCTTCTTGTCTCTCCAGTTAAACAAATCTAGACAACTCGTTCAGCAGACAAATATCCTGATCTTTTCTTTACCTCATCAGATTAACCTTAAATAACTCTTATTAAAGTTTATGTTAGAATTTGAGTTCTTATAAAAAGATACTTAAATTAGTATGAAAATATTAAGATGAATCTTTTATTCAAGAAGCAGTTCTATACATAGTATTGAAAGCATAATTATCTCTTTCCTGTTTTAACTTGAACATGGCATGAAGTTGATGTTTATTGAATATTATTAATTCAATACTTTCAGATGTAAGACATGCCAAATGTTGAAATTTTATTCTTCCCCTTGCTAGTTTATTCTTACATTTTAAATTTTTATTTATTGCTTATTTTGTATGTACTTCTGCACATATGTGTGGAGATCGTAAATTATTTAGAATAAATTTCCTATCTTATGAGCTAGCTGGCAAGAATAGACAGTCCTGGAACTTTCGGAATGCCTGTTTCTCAGGGCAGCTATGGCTCTGCCTGTGGTGACATGTGAGAAAGGTTACATAGTAGGATGGCAGACCTCTACTTCTTGTTTGTTTCACTTTATACCCACGGCATAGGGCTTGTGGCTAATAAGAAAGGACTTATTATCTCTGGGCCAACAAGATGGCTCACGTTGTGGCCTGAATTGCATCCCAGGACCCATGGTGGAAGGAAAGAACCAATTCCTAGAAGTTGTTCTTTGACTTCCATGTGCTCACTGTATCAGGCATCTCTGTGAGCTCTTTCCACAGCATGACACACACACACACACACACACACACACACACACACACACACACACACACATACACAATTAGCCTTTCCTCCAGGGCTTATTATCATGTTTATTAAGGGAACAACATGATAACAGAGACTGTTTGATTCTTGATTTCAGTTTGTGCACAGGAGAAATTGAAAAGCGAGCCCAAACCCTTCATCTCTTTGACACTTTGAAGACAGATCCTGAGTCCTTTCATAAGCACATGGTCAAGTATATCTACCCCACCATCGCGGGCCTCGATCATGAAAGGCTGCTGTATTACTTCACTCTCCTGGAAGCGTGTGGCTGCGCGGACTTCGAGACAGCTTCTATTAAACCAGAAACCCACATTCGCCTACTGAAGAAATTTAAAGTTGTTGCATCAGGTAGGACACGTCTGTTCCTGCTGGCCCCTCCCTTCTAAATGAAACCTTGGGATTAGTCTTCTGCTTGCATCCAGCTGTGTTTGTAAACTGTCACTGAGAGTGAATCCACAGGTCTGTGGAGGAGATTGACGTTAGCTAGCATCTTCCAGCTCCTTTGCCCTGCAGTGAGAACATTCTGCATCAGGAAAAGACAGACGTCTCCTGAAATTTCCTAGTGATTTCAGGTGGATCTGCTGTGGACAACCTTCTTTTGTCATATTTGCTATTTTAAAATGACATGATTGGGCCATTAGTCTTAGGCAGTTTGGCAGAATTTCACTTTAGTAGAACCATTTATTTAAAATAGTCATGGCGCTTGTAGGGCTGGAAAGGTAGGTCAGCATTAGAGCACTTGCTGCTCTTTCTTACTGAATTCCTAGGTTGGTTCCCAGCATGCTCGTTAGGCAGTTTACAATTTCCTAGACAACCTCAGCTCCACGAGCTCCAACACCCTCTTCTGGCCTCCATGGCCACCTACACATGTTGTGCACAGACATGAATGCTGGTACTCACACATTCACATAAAAGAAGTTAAAGCCTTAAACATATATGTGCAATATTAACTATGTAAATTTTATATATACATACATATATATATATACATATATATATGTATATATATATACAAAAAAATATTTTCAGGACATGTAAAGAGGAAGCTTTGCACCTTGATGCATTTTAGAAGTGGGTAGTGTGGTGTCCATGCACTTATAGCTGGGAAATGAAAGGGGTCACCTACCTTAAATCTCTGCAGTGCTCCATACTTTATGTGGCACTTTGGTTTATATTCATCTTCTTTCCATGGCAACTGTGAGAATGTCCTTTAGGTTATCAGTTGTTCTGAGAGCTGTCTTAAGTAGCCGGTGACAAATGGGCAGACTGGTGACTGTGCTTATGGAAGACAGCGTAGGTGCAGAGGAGCCATGAGCTGTAGGCAAGGCAAGAGTACAGAGAAGGACCCGGAGAGTTGTGTAAATTGAGTGATGTGGGATTGTACAGTGTAGGTCAAGGCTGGGGCTAGAACTAGAATCTGATCTTCTCTTGAAAGCCTAAAGCTCACAGTATAAATTGCTGTCTTTTAATTTAGCCATCCAAGGGGCTCTGAGTGTTTGAGGTGTGTGCGTGTTTCCACTTGAGTCAGCCACTTCCTCCCTTCTCTTCTCCCCATAGGTCTTAATTATAAGAAGTTGACAGATGAAAGCGGGGATGCGCTCGGAGCACTGGAGCCGGTGCTCACGAGTCAGAACATCCTATCTATTTCCAAACTTGTTCCCAGAATCCCTGAGAAGGATGGGCGGATGCTTTCCCCCAGCTCTCTGTACACTGTCTGGTTGCAGAAGTTGTTCTGGACCGGAGATCCTCAGCTCATCAAGCAGGCCCCACAGTCATCCCCGGAGTGGCTGCATGCCTATGACATCTGCTTGAAGTACTTTGATCGCCTGTGTCCAGATGACCTCATCACTGTTGTGGATGCTATTACATTTTCTCCAGAAGCTGTGTCCAAGGTAACTGAAAAAGTGTTTGAAGGCAGATTGAGAGTACTTGGGGAGAAAAGAAAATTGTACTTACATTCTATAGATTGGGTTTTATTTTCTTCCTTGAAGTAGAAAAAGATACATTTGACTGCTTTTTTTTACTGAGCTTAATTGAGAAATCACTTTCTCCAATTACATATAAAGAAACAATAAAAGCAGTGATTTACTCATATATTTTGAGCTGTTATAGTTCTTATGGGTATGTCATCATTATCATAGCAACATCCTTCTTTTTTTTTTTTAAACTATGAAGTGTAAGGGAGTCCATTGTCCATCCTTGTTTCATTTTACTGAGAACCTAGTCTGACTCCTTTCTGGACTCTGGTTGAGCCCTTAGGGTCTTCTCCATGAATATGAATGATGCAGAGTAGGACATGGTGATTGGGTATCTTTGGGATTGCATGCCGTTGTTGCTGGTGCTCTGTGTTGGTATCTGAGCCCTTTGACTCCCTAAACCAACCTTAATCATAGGCTTTCAAGATTCTGTGAACTATTTGAAAGTGTGTGACACAGTTGTTTGTGTGTATAATTTTATGAGGAAAAAGCACATGGCTGGCTCGGAAGATTCGGTCAATTACTATGTTTTCTTTTCTTTTATTTATTTTTTATTTATTAAGGATTTCTGCCTCCTCCCCGCCACCGCCTCCCATTTCCCTCCCCATCCCCTGATCAAGTCCCTCTTCCTCATCAGCTTGAAGAGCAATCAAGGTTCCCTGACCTGTGGGAAGTTCAAGGACCGCCCACCTCCATTCAGGTCTAGTAAGGTGAACATCCAAACTGCCTAGGCTCCCCCAAAGCCAGTACGTGCAGTAGGATCAAAAACCCATTGCCATTGTTCTTGAGATCTCAGTAGTCCTCATTGTCCGCTATGTTCAGCAAGTCCGGTTTTATCCCATGCTTTTTTCAGACCCAGGCCAGCTGGCCTTGGTGAATTCCCGATAGAACATCCTCATTGTCTCAGTGTATGGGTGTACCCCTCGCGGTCCTGAGTTCCTTGCTCGTGCTCCCTCTCCTTCTGCTCCTGATTTGGACCTTGAGATTTCTGACCGAGGTCAATTACTATGTTGTTCCCTTAACTCAGGTGGAGTAATCCAGGTGCAGCATTGCTTTCTCATGGACTGTTCTCAAAAGTGAGATTTCTAGTGCAACAGGAAAATTATAAATGTAAAATAATTGCCTTGCAATCTGTATCTTTAGTCTAGGTTTAAAATCTCTCCCCATTTTATTAATTGTTTGGCTTTTTATTTTCTGGTTAGAGCTGCTATTTATGGCATTTAGATAAAGCGGGTATTCAAAACTATGCAGCACTGAGACATGGAGGGAGAAAAGGCGGAGGGAGTGAGGGAGGGAGGGAGGGAGGGAGGGAGGAAAGAAGGAAAGAGAGAGAGTGTGTGATATGAGACACAAGCCCCACATGTTAGAGGACACATTTGGAAGATGGATACAACTGGATTTGTTGAAATTTTCAAAACACCAGATGTTCCCACAGCTTGTGCACGATGCTACAAGTGTACAGTGAGTGTGTGTTACTCATCCACAGTACACAGTTTTCAGGAGCGTGCCCACAGTTAATTCAGAGAGAAATCTTTAGAAAGAATACGTAAGCTTTTTCTAGAGCGCCTAGCAAGACAGTCAGCAATTGTTCAGATACTAAAATTCAGACAGGAATTTCCTGACGTCTGCATCATGGGCTGAATCCACAGCGAGCATGCCAATGGTCTCTTTCCCTACTTGTCCCAACAGTTGTTTAATTAACATTTGCATTAGCAGAATTCTCAGATGCTCTGGGGACATCATTCTCCAAATAGCATTATGTCGTATGTAGTGGCTACCCTTTTCCAGTGCTTGAGGTGACGGGTATGCAGAGGGGAAAAGGATAAGATGTGTATCTGCTGCAGCCTGAATTGCTGAGTTGGTTGGAGTGGCCCCACCTTGTTAACTTCAGCAACTGGAAACACTTTTGTCTCAGGTGCAGACATGCAAGGGTGGCTAACACTGTTCCCAGGGAGACGTGAGCATGTGTCTCCTCACCCCAGAAAGGGAACCAGCAATAGTAGGTCTGGCTGTCACCAAAGCCTGACTTGGTAAGCCAATTTGTTTATTAGGGGTTCTTACAGAAGTGTGGGTAGCAGGCAGTTACAGGAGTGGTGGTGAAGGGTCATTTATGGCTGAGAGGTGACTCGAATGGTGACTGCATCAGCAAAAGACACTGAAGCCTGGGTCACAGCTCCCCACAGCTGGAAGCAGGGAGCTCAGAGCCTTGCAGGCAGCAGCAGCTGGACAATTGGGGAGGGCCGTCGCAGGCAGCTGGCTTGGACTCTGTGCCCTGTTTCTACATTTAGACTGTTGTTCTGACTGCAGTCGTAAAGAAAAGTCAGTGTACACAGACGTGGTTAGGAAAGAGCATGGTGTAGTAGCCACTACTTTGGGGTGTATTTTGATATTCTACTCAAACATGAAACGTTTTAAATACTAGCTGCAGTAAGAAATCTAAAGTAAAAATGTAATTGCATTAGGCATTTGGAAATATTGGTGCACTGGATGATGAAGATCACTCAAATGTTGAGACATTGCATTGTTCAGTGTCAAGAAGTTGCGTGTGGTACCATGAGCACCAGGCTTTCATCAGATAAATCTTGATTTTTTTTTTCAGATACTGTCAATCTAAGAGTGAGAGATGTAAGATTCCTTTTTTTTTTCATTTTGTTTTTCAAACTTTATCATTGAAAACAAATATTGTGCACTGTTTCCCTTGAATTGGTAGATTTTTTCAGTTTGAAGAAAGTATGTACCAGATATTTGTCAGCTGCTTTTTGAAGGAAAAAAAAAAGTTGCTCACAAAGCTCAGGCTGTAAGCTCCCGGTTCGCATGATTGCACAGATTCAGTGTCCTGATGACACTTGTCTACACAGTGACATGCACAGATCTCACTTCTTCACGTGGAATATTGATGGATAGATACAGTGAATTTTACTTAATAAACTTAACTACTTCTTACGTGGAATGTCAGTGCCCTGCAGTGACTTTTATGTAAGTCCTCACAGCTTCACCTACGATTGCATTTACATTTTGAGTATGACGTCAACACGCTGGAAATAGGTAAATAATACATTACTTTCATTATGAAGACAATTTTTACTTTTAACATTTTTTGAAGTAATTAAGAACTTCTTATAGTTTACACACCAAACTTTGACATTGTTTTGGGACCCCTGATACTTTATGGACTTCACTAAAAGTTACCATCTCTAGTAAGAATAACTCTCACAGTTCAGTTCGGTGTTTGCACAAAAGATAGTTTCAAATTTCTAAGACTCGTTTATTATTTTTATGCATATGTTTGTAGCCACATGAATTTATGTGCACCACATGAGTGCAGGACCATAAATATATAAAAATAGTTTAGTAGAAATTTCAGCATTGTTATTGGTAGGAACTGGAGAGGGGAATGTGGCTTACTTCTCCTGTCAACCTTGTTCATCGTGAACTATCTAGATCTTCACCCCACCCTGCCAGACACACAGGCAGGCCTGTAGCTCACTCCATGCTCATGGAAAGGGCTATCTTATTTCTATTCACAGGCTCCAGAGAGGCAAATTCTAGTTAGTGCTTACAGTAGAGCTAGATACCTAGGGAGTTTGAAATGTAACGTAGGTGAAGTTGTCCTTTGTTTTATTGTCCCAACATGTGGCCAGTGTAAGATGTGAAGGGGAGTTTGCGAGTGAGAACGGATCACAAAACATACAACAGAATTCACTTTAGGAGGTTATTGAGAGAAAGACACGAGTGCAGGCCTGAGAAAGTTGGTTCAAGAATTAAGCATGGAGCAGGTGGGTTCAGCTTTTAAAGGCTGCCTAACGCATGCGCACAGGAGCTTACATAGCTGTCCCATGTATAGATCATGTGAGCATGCTGCACGTAGGTCACATAGGGCTTGAGTTGCCTAAGCACTTGATGGTGCATGCGCAGCCCTGGAACCCGGAAGTGCCAGCACTTGCGGTGGCTAGACATTTTGCCAAAGTGCTAGGTGATGGAAATGATGACATTTCACCCTTTTGTTTATTATAAAAATTTGGGGGTGGTTACAGGTAGTTGATGGGTGGGAATTGGGTATTGGGTCTCTGGAGACTACTTTCTGCTGGCTTGTGGATATTAGAGAGTTGGGGTACTTGGCCATGTCCTGGGGTAGCTAGTTACTTCAGTGTTTTCTGGGCTCTGTGGAACTATCTGGCTAGCAGCTTGGACTTGACAAGATGGTGGCAAGGCAGATTATGTTTAAAAATGTTTTAAATCCTGGTGATTGAGGAAGGAGGGTCCTAAGATGAAAAATTGAGGAGGGTTCCTGAGATGGAGGAGAGAGTTTCCCAGGAATTCTGAGAGATGGAGGGGGTTCCCCAGGGTTCCCAGAATGGAGGAGGGAGTTTCCCAGGGGTCTCAAGACCAAGGAAGAATTAAATGATACTTGTCCTGGGAGACCAGGGAAGAGTTAAATGATAGTTGTCCTGGGTGAGTCTGGTCTGTTCAGGTAGGTCCAGTTTGGCTCTCTGAACTTTATGAGAATGTTTAAATTTATAAAAATAGATAAATTTAGACACACTAAAAGCTCATGGTTATGGTAGTAAGGTGTTGGAATAGAAGATTATGGATAGTTGTACAGTGAGCAAGGAGGAGGGGAAGAAGAGGGAATTATTAGACCTTTTGATATTTTCCCTGAAGCAAACCTTAAGGCACTTGTTTCTTTTAGCATCATGGTATTACCTTAACGTCCAGGAGACACCACTGTAGTCAATGATAAACATGTTATATTAACATCTTTTTTGTGAGTCTCCCTTTTGAATTTGGGGTGTGAATATCCCCAGACTGTTATTGTTTCTTACTACCTTGGCATCTGACAGTCTTTGCACCTCCGGCTCTGTGTTTAATGGTGTTCTCTCCAGCAACAGCTGAATAGTTAACTGGAAATTTCAATATGACATTGGCGATACAGCCTAGAGGGATAGTGGAAAGAAGTGTGTAAGGGTTAGGCACTGCAGGATAAAAAGGGACCACTGCAGAATTAATGAGCCAGAGGTCTTGAGCCAGGCCGTAGTTTCCGTTAGGTTTTTTAGCTGCAAGAATAAAGGTATTAAAAGGAGAAGGGGTGGGACAAAGTAGCTTTTTTCTTAGAAGGTCAGAGATGCTAGGCTTAAGTCCCCTAAGGCTCTGGAGTGAGAAAGGGTACTGAGCTTGGGTAATGCACCTGGTAGGATCCTATAATTAGATGGCAATGGGGTGATGGGGTTTAGCAATAGAGAGGTTTTGGGTGTCCCAGAGTAGGGGGTCCACCTGAGAGGCCGGCAAAGGAAATGACATATTGGAGCTAGGAGGCTAGGAGGAAGAGGAGAGGAGCTGCTGGCAAGCCTGGGCTCAGATGAATGGAAGGGGCAAACGAAATAGATGCTACCAATTTAACCAAAAAACCTCTTCCCATAAGAGGTACAGGACAGGTTAGCATGACTAAAAATGAATACAATTAAGTGGTGGAGTCTGATGAGGTAGGTAAGGCTGTCCTCCTACCCCAACAATAGGGAAACTAGAAGGAGAGGTAGGTCCCCTAAACTCCCTCAGTACCAAGTATGTGGCTCCGGTGTCCAAGAGAAAGTAGATGGACTGTCCTGATACCGGGATATTTACCTACGGCTCCTATTACAGATGATGGTTGTGGTTGTGTCAAGGGAGCCCAGGCAACCTCAATCGTCCATGGCCAAACCTAGAAAGTCTGTTTGGGAGTCATCTGTGTCTGATGTCTCCATGTAACAATGTGCACAAGGACAATTGATTGCCCAATGCCCTTCCCTATGGCACTTTGGACACAGTCTCATGGGACCAATATGAAGATTAGGACACATCTGGGCCCAATGCCCAGTTTTACCTCATTTGAAACATGGGCCTGGCAGCCTTTGCTCCTCGAGGGGCAAGCAAGCGGCACAGGCAGGACAGTCAGTCACCTCAGCCAGTCAGATGGCCTTGGCCAGCATTTGACATTTCTCTCTACAGTTCTTATCATGCCCTCCTTGGCACACCTTAAAAGCCAGCTCTAAGATTTCTGCCTGTGGGGTCAAGGGGCCTTTCTCCAAACTCTTAAGTTTAGACGTAATATCGGGGAAGCTCTGGGAAAGGAAATGTATCCTGAGGAGCTGTTTGCCCTCTGTGGTCTCTGGATCTAAATTTAGTATACTGCAAGGGAACCTTTGTGTGGCATTCTAGGAATGCAGAAGGGTTTTTATTTGTATCCTGAACAACATCTAATAGTTTATCATAGCCTTCTGGTTTGAGGCTAGCCTTATGGAGACCTGCCAAGAGGCAAGTCATAAACTGGTCTCTAGCTAAAATACCACCTGGGTGTTATAATCCCAGTGTGAATCTTGCTTTAGGACACCTCTGCCCTGGGGTGTGGGCGGTATGCTGCATTAATCTGGGGAACCTCATCTGTATGTACTTTGACCTGCACCCAAACTCCCCTGCACTCCTCAGGAAGTAGGTGATTACTTAGGACCATAAAAATATCATGAAAGGTGAGACAGTAAGAATGGATAATATATTGGAATAGTTTTATGAAAGAGGTAGAATTAGACATATAAAAACCCAGTTTTTGTTCTATGTGAGAGTTCTAAGAGTACCTCGACCAGCCCATCCACACTGACCACCCCTTGCAATGGGAGAAGTGCGGCCAGCTAGGTTGTGTCAGGATTGGGCTCCTTCGCATCATGCAAGCACCTGAGAGGAGGGATAAAAGTGGGTGCTAGAGTTGGGTGGCTGCTGCGGCATGGCATCAGCTTGTAAGGACAGAGGGCTTCAAGCTTAGACAGACAAAGGCTTGGATATAAGGAAACTCTGTCCATCTGCCTGTGCGCTGACAAGTCAGAGAGCTCCCACAGAATATTCGGGATCTAAGGTGCCATTAGGTGGTCACTTTCAGTTATTATCTAAAGGATACTCGCAACCATTTCTTAGTACAAGGGTGGATAAGCTTGTGAATCTGTAAGGCATTATTAAGCTTTGAGGTTCCAGGGTCTCTAAATGACATCCCGGGGGTGGGGAAGTTGAACTTGATAGTTTTGAGAGTTTATTTCCCATAGCTAAGAATGTAAGAAAGGTGAGGACCCAATGGCAATTAACTACAAACGTCTGTGGGATAATGCAAGGGTCAAGGGCTAGGTCAAATCAACGTAAGGCCCATTGGTACAGGAATTGAGGACCAGATAGGACCATTCCAAGTGGCCTGAGAGAGGACACCAGTCCAAGAGAGACACAGAACCAATGAAACTACCAAGAACGGATTACAAGACACACCACAGAACCCACTTTAAGAGTTTATTGAGAAAGAGATGTGCCGTGCACAGGCCTGAGGAAGTTGGTGCAGGAAAAGAGCATGGAGCAGGTTTGTCCAGCTCTTAGAGGCTGTCTAACGCTTACACACAGGGGTTTATGTAGCTGTGTCATGTGTAGATCACATGACCATGCTGCATATAGGTCATGTCGGGCTTCAGGGCCCTGGGTGACTATGTAAGTTGCCTGAGCGCTTGATGGTGCATGCACAGCCCTGGAACCCAGAAGTGCCAAAGCACTGGGTGATGGAAATGATGACACATTATAAGTTCACCGAGACACAAGGTCCTTTCAAATGGTCAGTATCCACATGAACATGTTTGATGCACTCTTGAACCTGTGTGACCCTGAACCATACATGACCGCCAGTGAAAGACACAAGTAATAGAAGAACTCTCTGTCACAACAGCCAGGTAGACCCCTAGGGGGAAGGGCAGGACTAGGTGTAGACATCAGTGTCTTCCCGCCATGTCACTTGCAGAGAAGTGGGAGAGGAAAGTGTGAAGTGGCATTTGCTTTCTTTAGACTCATAATGAAAAGGTCCTGGTTTATAGGCAAAAGAAGAAACTGAAGAAAGAGAAAGCTCCTTTTCAAAGGAGTGTCACACTGACCCTAACTAAGGCCTTAGAGCTCTTCTGTCCTGTGTGACGTAAAGTGGTGGCTATGGTTTATTGACCACTTACTGTGTACCAGGACTGACCTAACAGTTTCCCTTATCACCAGTAAACACTGCAAGTGTTCTAATCTCCTTTGCAAAGTCAGCTCAAGGTTAGGGGTTAGATAATTTCAAAGTGAGAAGTAAGTTTGTAGCTAAGCCAGAATTCCAATTCTAGCTCTATCTCCTCCACTGTTAGAGGACTTCACCAGATAAGGAGCTTTTCCTTTTTAAGGAGCCTACAATTTTAGAGGCAATTTATTCATTTTTGGATGTGTCACTGCTCTTCGTATATGGAGTCCGCATCTACCTGTGGAGTTTGTTTGTTTTTTCTGTAACATAGAAATAGTGCCTCTTCGTCTACGGCCATACCACCCTGAACGCGCCCGATCTCGTCTGATCTCGGAAGCTAAGCAGGGTCGGGCCTGGTTAGTACTTGGATGGGAGAAATAGTGCCTCTTCTTCCTCCACTGTGGCAGGTCTTCGCTAGAGTAGAAAATCAGCCCCCTCGGGTCCCCATCATCATATTCCAAATCTAATCACATTCTTGGTCCATTTTATTTTGTGTCCCTCTGAAAAGATATTTATTGACTTAAATATCACAAATCTATATTGTCTATAGCAGTATAGTTTTGATGTAAGGCTATAGTTTCACTGGGCTAAAATCAAGACAGGGAAAACGGCAGTGATTTCTGGAGGCTCTATGGTAATCCCTCTTTGTCTCCTCTGATGTCTGGTGGCCGCTGTCATTCATTGACTCACAGTCTTTTTCCATCTTCAGAGACAGGAACCACTGTCCCTCCCTGCTTTTCTGCTGTGCATGTTCTCTCTGTTCAAAGACAGGGGAGTTTCCATTGTGAGACCTGGGGTGCTTACACCGACTCGGGATGGTCTCCCCTCTCAGTGCCCATGCATTCTCAAGGAAAGGTTACACATGGCATTACCTGTTCCTCAGTAGTTGGTTTTGTCTGGTTTATCCATTTTCCATTTGCTTAAAGTCATCGTCATTGTCTGTTGGCAGAGACTGCTCCTTTGTTTCCTGACTGCTCAGACCATTAAGGTTCTTAAGGTTCCCTCAGCTGTGCTTAACTCTCTTCTTTTGTGTCTAGCATTCCTTCCCAAGCTCTCTCAGGTTTTATGTTTATGTACTTGCTCCTCACTGGCGCCATTTGCATAGACGGAGACTATTCATTCATTTCCTGGCTGCCCAGACCTGAATAAGCACACAAAACTATATTAATTACAACACTGTTTGGTCAATGGCTTAGGTATCTTTCTAGTTAGCTCTTACATCTTAAATTAACCCATTTCTATTAATCTATGTATTACCACGAGGTTGTGGCCTACCAGTAAGGTTCTGGTTCCTGCAGTGTCTGTCTCCTTTGACAGCTACATGGTGTCTCCCTGACTCTACCTACTCTCTCTATATATCCCTTCCAACATGACTATATTCTGTCCTGCCATAGGCCAAAGTAGTTTTATTATTAACCAATAAAAGTAATACATATACAGAAGGACCTCCCACATCAGTTGTCCTCATTGTCATCGTAGGAGGCTCTTGGAGAAGTCGGTCTGGTTTTCCATTTGGCTAGTCTTTCCTTTCTTCAAGTATATATTATTGCTTAGTTCATCCATTCAATAAACAAGTTTTTCAACAATACTGTGACTTGACTTCCAGGCTTTGTGCCTGGTAGGCGATATCCTGCAACCTTAGAGCTCTGTTCCTAGCTCTGAATAGTGGGTCATTGAGGATTGCTGTGTGCGAGTTTCCAAGATGGCCTCACTAAGATTTAAGCCACTGTGTAATTTCCACTTTTAGAAAGTGGGTAGGACTTGCTGATGTTCCTCAAACAAATAGAGTGGAAGGGACAGCCAGCGAGGTGAGAAGGATGTTAATAACCAGGCTATACAGAGTCTGAGCTTCTGTTTATGTTACACACATTGGATAACCTAGCTGCCATTTTTGAGCAACTTACTGAAGAAGCCCCATGACTAGGGAACACGGATGGCAGCAGCCATGTGACTAGGCATGGAGTCAGGTTTTTTCTCTATACCAGTCATATAGGTAGATGGAAGTTAATCCGAGCCATTTCCAGATTTATGCCTCATAGAAGCTCTTGTGGAATATGGATTTTAAGCTTCAAATTTAGATAATCTGTAATGCACTAGTAGATTATATGCACTACACGTCAGGAATCAGTCTCAACGCTTGGCATATATCGCTGAACAGAATAGGCAAACATCTCTAGCATTAGGAATATACTCTAGTGGGAGATAGAAACTAAACTAAAATATAAAATTATTGCATTCAGACATGTGAAATCATCATGGATACAAGTGTGGAATAAACTAGGGAAAGATTCAGGCTGCAAGGCAACAGGGCTGTTGTCAAGGAAGATGTCCAAAGAAGCCCTCAGTGTTAGAGCCATTCGAGAAAAGACTGGCAAAGTAAGGCCACAGGACAGGATTTGCTGAGCACAGAGAAGATGGCTATGCTGTAGGTTCTCCAGCAGGGAGCATGCTGGGGTTATTTGAGGAAAAGGAGGCCAGCGTATTGATGTAGAATGAAGGAGAAGAATAATGGGGGCAGGTGAGGTCAACAAGGGATAAAATGGTTACCAGCTTGAATAGAAGTTTGAATGAAGGAAAAGCCACTGGAGGTGTTGATCTAAACTGGTGTTTTTAACAGAATTTCTTGGCCTCTATGTGGGAGATGTTATAGCAGGTAGTAGCAGAAGCCAACTTCTTCCTAGGTCTGCTTCTGGATGATGGACTTTTATGAGCAAGAACCCTCTTACCTGTGATCACATTAGGAAGGATTCTTGTTGTCAGACAGGTGGCCTGTTTGTGACATGCTTTTCTTGCCTTCTTCAAAGATTATTCCATTCCTTCTGAGTTTCGCAAACTTTCCTTAGAAGACAGCTAAGTACTGTCCTTCACAGCTTGCATAGAGCTTGATCTACACCAGTTGTGGTCCTAGAGCTTAAAGGAGAAGTGGACACACATGCCCATCCCTAACCTTACCAGGCAAGAAAGAGATTCAGAACAGTTAGCTAACTGGTAGACGTGATAGGCCAGAACTCAGGCCCATGCCTGCCTCAAAGCCTTGCATTGCATTCTTCCTTTGCTTGCTGATTTGGCTACAGAGGTGCATCTGGGGTGATCATAATTCCTTGCCCAGCTAGCAAGATGAACTCATTCTCTGCTTTTGCTTGGGAAATCATTTCAAATTGACGAAGGTGATAATTGAGTAAGAAATGGGAAATTGGTCAGCAATCATGTGCACCATATAGTCACAAATGGCAATGCCCCTACCCCTGGAGAGGATCTGGAGGGATGCACGCTCAGAGTTGTCTTCATTAATAAGGCAGGGAAGAGCTGCAGCCCCCTTCCCATGAAGCTTAGAGGCTTTAAATGCATTGTGGTGTAAATCCTTGAAAGGACAGAGAAGTAAATAAATCTCAGAATAATACACAGCCAATATTAAAACATATTTAACATGAAAAGGAGCAATGGGGGACAGGAGGTCTGGAACTAACTCCCTCCAAGGTGTGCCTTTCCTTGGCAGGCCTCATCAGTCGGCACCACCGACTCTTCAGTGGCCTGCCTCTCGCTGCTCCACTGTGTTCATCCTGCAGGCTCCCTTCCTGCCATTTACTGCTTTTCAAACTTACAGCCAGATTTAACTCCTGTTTGCAGTCTATGAGTATGTCCCAAACCTGGGCAGTGGAGGGATTTGTGATAAAAAACCCTGCTTTGTCCTTCCAGATAATTGCAGCTCTTTGCCAGGTTGTGAGCAAGAACCCTCAGAACTTAAGGTCTTGGGGTGCCACTTGCTCTTACTTGTTTGGTGGTCATGGGGAGCACTCGTAGGTGAAGGTGTTAAGTGAATGAAGAAAGTATAAGCAGTTAACACCTAAGTCAGTCGGGCCTGAGACACTCCAGGAAGGACGCCATTGTAGAAGAGGTACTGCTCCTGAGTCTGTGTGTGTGCTGTGCCTGTCATTGCCCCACAGCAGGACAGACTTGAAGAGGCTGTATTCCAGACAAATGTAGTAAGAAATAACCGAGGACTTTCAGCTAACTATGGATAGATACCCTATAGTGGAATCAGAGGGCTGTAAGCTAGAGAGAAGAGGAGGAGGCTGACTTAAAGGTTTGGACTTCATTGTGGAAGTGATTGGTTAGACATGAGTTTTAAGGTAGATTATTGGACTTTCACCTCAGGAGTGACTCTGTACTGACTGCAGAAGGGAACAGAGGGCATCAGTCTGGAAACCAGGACACCCCACTGTGAAGGCCATCACAGAATTTGATGGGACAAGTTGGGAGGGGCTTGGCTGTGGTTGTTACTGTGCTACAGCCATGTACCTGTTTATATGGCCTTATGTTGTATTTCTAGAAACTGCCCCTTAGGACTTTGTATTGTCTTGTCAACACTGTTAGCTGACTCACTCAGCAAAGCTCCTTAGCCACAGTGCGGCCATTTCATCTCCAGTTCACCTGATGGGTTCTCCATGCCATATTTATGTGGAAAAGCCTGAGGGATCAATGCATGGGTTTTATACATTGTCATGAGGATAGAGCAAATCAGTTGAAATTTACATGGTCCCGGGGATGCATAGGAAGTTTCATACTTAACATCGCAGCCCCTCAGTCTGGTGAATTGAGGTGCTGAGATACACAATAGCATGGTCCTGTCAGAAGCCGACCTTAAGTCTCATCCAGGCCCAATTGGCAAAGTTCTTCTGCTGAGATAACATTCTCCCTTGTACATAAGGGGTCTCATCTCTCCTGTGTGAATACACATCAATTTGAGAATGATTTTAGACACAAGTATACATCTGATAAAAATGACCCTTTAGCTGATGGAAACATCACCAGCTCATGTGACTCAGAGACGAGGCCAATGACTTGGTTAATTATCTCAGTGGTATTTGCTGTCATGGAGCCCCCTGTCTGTCTGCTGTAGTCTGTGCTGTTAGCCTCATCATAAGACTTTGTGCTGCGAATAGTCGTAGGATACTCTCCCCCATCGGTGAGTGAGTGATGTTGCTTTCTAATTTGTGTTCAAAGAGATATGGTGTAAGCACACACACGCATGCATGCATGTAACAAGCAGAAAGTTCCCACTGTGCATACTCCCATACCCTTGGTCAGCCTCTATGTCCCTGGCTTGCCAGGTGCTCATTACCTCAAGTCTGGATTGCCTGAGCTTATCTACCAGTGTTAGCTCTGAGTCAGTTCCACACGGCTTCAGGGGCACTTAGAGAGACACAGTGTGTGTGTGTGTGTGTGTGTGTGTGTGTGTGTGTGTGTGTGTGAGAGAGAGAGAGAGAGAGAGAGAGAGAGAGAGAGAGAGAGAGAGAG
>NW_004949108.1:7464317-7496322 GCF_000317375.1 Microtus ochrogaster | reverse complement strand
GAGAGAGAGAGAGAGAGAGAGAGAGAGAGAGAGAGAGAGAGAGAGAGAGAGAGATAGAGAGGGGGGGGAGGGACAAGTGGGACAAACATGAGCAACTATTGTGAGGCTATATAAAAGAGTGTGTATAAAAGTCTTATTACATACAGTAAGGTATTTGGTGATTCACCTCTTTATTTCTCTTCCCATGAAGCTAAAACATTGCCCTTTCAGTTCAGCTCTAAAAAAGTTGTGCCTGATTAGACGGTTTTAAATGGTAATTTAAGGTTGGGATATCTGGATTTTCATATTTGTACTTGGTTTTGACAGAAGTATAGTGAATCTGCTTTCAATGATCACAGCCACCACAGTGTGCAGTAAGTGTTACTTGCGTGCATGTGGGTAAGTTCTCTGGACAGTGTGAGGGAATGCTTTCGAGTTTCTTAACACTGTGTATGTACAGCAACAATAGAAGAAAGCATGGTACTGTTTGCAGCTTCACGTTGCCTCATTTCTAACACTCCTTGGGCTCCATCCATTGACGTAAAGATGGCCTTCAAACTCTGGAGAACCGTATAGATGTATTAGTGTAAGGCATTGACGAAAGCCATCAGTGAAAATAAGTAGGGAGGTGTAATGGTTCAATTAAAGACTCCACAAATGGCTAAAGGGGGCTAAACATCCGAGGTTAAAGATCTGAGGGGTAAGCAATCTCCTCACAATGGGAATCGTCTGTCTGTGTTCCTTTATTCTCCTCTCAATGCTTATTCTTCCTTGTTCTCTTTTGTTCTACATCGTTCTTCATTGTCCCACCTGTTAGAAATGTTCCCAGTCATATAAACTGAACCAGCAAATCCCCAGCCCCAGCAGGTTGCAGGTTCCAGGGCTGGAATTCTTTTGCTTCATAGGAAATCAGATAATGGTTTTCTCACACACACACACACACACACACACACACACACACACACACACACACACACATGGAGAGAGAGAGGGAGGGGGGGGGAGAGAGACAGACAGACAGAGGCAGACAAACATCTGGTAAACTTGTAAACTCCTTAATGGAGATAACTAGTTAAGAAAGGAATTAAATCATCAAGGAATTCTAGAAGGGAAGGTTAGTTATGTTATAGTACATTTTTAGGTAGTTAGAAAGAGCTAAAACCTTTATTTCTAGTAAAATTATAAATAGGGCACGGTTATTTAAATCAGTGTGCCACTTCTTTTCTCCCAGTATACATAGAGGCTACCAAGTAAACAGGTAACCTACATAAATGATCAGCGGTACGCTGATGGCTCTTGATCAGATAACACGTACACCAGATACTGCAGTTTCTACAGGCCTAGGTCTAGAATTAGACTTACTGCTGTAAGAGAAGAAGAGACCCAGGCCTCTAAATTATCAGTTCCGTGCTGTGCTGTTATCAACCATTCTGATCGTGGGTGTTGTGAGTTGCAGTTAATTATCTCTTCTGCTGTCCTTGAGAGTCCTGAACCAAAATCATCAGTAACTGAGGTGAAAGTGAGCATAAGGAGTTAGGAATCTTTTAAGTGGGGTAAAACCAGAACAGCAGCTTGGGCAGGTAGTAATTCTATGTCCTTGGATATCTGTGCATATCTTAAGTGGGATGCTCTATGCCTGGACCCAAATGCCTGGCGATAAAGATAAATGCAGGAAGGCAGATCTCGCACCTACCTAGGGGAGAGAAACGGAGGCCTGCCAGTGGGAAACTGTTCTGAACTAGGGAATTAATTCCCAAATATGTAACAGAAAGGTAGTTAGCTACAGTGAAAAATCTACAGCAAAGGACAGCCACTTATTCACAAAGCAATAACGCCCAAAAGCCTTGCCTTTTGGTTTAGAGTTTACCAGATCCCTTGGTTCTGATAAATCGGTCAGGAAAAGATGGCTGAGCAATTACTGGATAATTCTGCAGTTTGCTGAAGAGCAACCCTGTTTCTGTGCTTCCTGTGCAAGGCTAAGGGCAAAGAAAACGGCCTCTGTGGTTTGGATTTATTTTTATTATGTAAGTAATTGACAGTTAAGGCAAAAGAGCACAGCTGTGATAATGATTTTAAATCATACAAGGATGGACAGAGGCATGTGTGTTTTGTCTGAATATCTGACTTGTTCTAGTAATGCAGAGTTAATATTTACCTACAGTTGTGCTGCTTTATCGTGTGTGTGTGGGGGGGTGTGGGTGTGTGTGTGGTGTGGTGTGGTGTGAAATTTAAGATTAGTGCCTAACATACTGTAACATGGAGACTCAGTTTGGTCCTGCTTTTGTGCCCTACAGTCAGTCCTGTGCTAAAACCACATGTAGCATTTGGTAGCAGCACACAGAGCAAGCGATGAGGTGTTTGGCTAGGGCAGAGGAGAAAGTGATCAATCAAGCCTGTTAAAGGTAGCTGAAGTGACTGCTGTCTCCTTTGTAGCCCCATGTTTGCTGGCTCCTGTAAGTTATTCCGCCACCAGAGCCCAGTTACACGTATTTTAAAATTATGCATTATAAAGCATTGGCAGGTCTTGTAATTAGGTTAAGCCATTGTAGTTAGCATTGAAAAGAAAACAACAAACAGAACACAGACTGGCGATTAGAACAAGAGGTATCATATTGCATCTCATTTAGGGGTTGTATGCTTCATCAAAGTTCTATTTACTTTTAATATATGCATGTGTTTCTGAATATATGTGTATGCTCTAATTGAATTTTGATATACAGTCTTTCTTGTTCTGGGTATTGAACAAAATATTTGAAGCTGCTGATGCAACTAATTGGCAAGTGGCTGAGTAACAAAACATACCCAGGAATTAGCTTAAGCTATCCTTCAGGTTTTTTTACACATGCCATTGAAGTCCAGGCTTCCTTTCTTTCTTCCTTCAGTTCCATGCACCCCATCTAGACTTTCCCTGGGTCCCAGAGCAGCCCCTCCCATCTCCCACATTTGCCACTGGGTCAGTCATTGAGTCGTTCAGAGACTTGGGTCCCCAGAGCTTTTCATAGCGGTCACACACTTCCATTACTACTGAAATTAGCCAGGAGAAGCTCAGTAATATAGGGTGTCTTTCTTCTTTGGCAGTGTCTCTCCCATCCTGGCATAATACTCAGAGTGCCCAGGAATAGATGTCTCTGTAGTCAGACTTAGCTATTTCAACACAGCTGACAATACATTAGCAAAATGGCCCTGAACCCTGTGCTCTGTGTACCTAAGGGATCCTAAGATGACTCGCTTACCCTCTCCTGTGCTGGATATATAAAAATTGTATCCTACTTAGAGCTGGTTACAAAGAGGGCATAAGTCCCAGCATATTGTAAATAGTGACCTTTCCTTTGAAACTATTATGCAGTATAACAAATAGAAATTTGGGATCTCCCTGTCCTTTTACTCTACAAGGACAATGCTTCTTTGACGCACAGGATGAGTGCCCCTTCTCAGACTGTCCCCAATTCATCCAAGGGAAGTGAAGCCGGAATGTGAGTAAAAGAGGTTAAGATAGATTCCATCTGGTAATACCGAACAGAAGGACGGGCACAGAGGAAATTGAGTTCCATTTTGCCTACACAGCAGGCGGAGGAGTTCAAATGCTGCTCTGGACTGAAGGAAGATACTGAGGATACTGGGAGCCAAGGGTGGAGCAACTACACTGCCTGACTCTGCCTACTGGAAACAAACTTTTTGTTTATTTGACAGAAGGTAGTTGTTGTTCAGAAGTAGGGCTAGCAACATCAGACCCGTCCACTGCCTGTAAGGACTGCCAGTGGTAAGAGCTGCCTCCTTGCGTGTTTCACAGAAGCAGTATGTTTTCTGAGAGGATGCTGGGTGCTAGGAGAGTTGCAGTGCAAAGCGGGCAGGGTGTATAACTGCATGCCTCTAAGGAACGTCTCTTGAGAGTGAGGGCTACATGAGCCTATCACAAGGTGTGGGCTAGAACAACAGTAAATCAGCCTAGAAGCTTTGAGCTTGTCATTAGACTTTTTTTTTTAATTTAATTTATTTATTAAGGATTTCTGCCTTCTCCCCGCCACCGCCTCCAATTTCCCTCCCCCTCCCTTGGTCAAGTCCCCCTCCCTCATCAGCTCGAAGAGCAATCAGGGTTCCCTGACCTGTGGGAAGTCCAAGGACCACCCACCTCCATCCAGGTTTAGTAAGTTGAGCATCGAAACTGCCTAGGCTCCCCCAAAGCCAGTACATGCAGTAGGATCAAAAACCCATTGCCATTGTTCTTGAGTTCTCAGTAGTCCTCATTGTCCACTATGTTCAGCGAGTCCGGTTTCATCCCATGCTTTTTCAGACCCAGGCCAGCTGGCCTTGGTGAGTTCCCAATAGAACATCCCCATTGTCTCAGTGTGTGGGTGCACCCCTCGCGGTCCTGAGTTCCTTGCTCGTGCTCCCTCTCCTTCTGCTCCTGATTTGGACCTTGAGATTTCTGTCTGGTGCTCCAATGTGGGTCTCTGTCTCTGTCTCCTTTCATCGCCTAATGAAGGTTAATATTCAGGAGATGCCTATGTATTTGTCTTTGGATTCACCTTCTTATTTAGCTTCTCTAGGATCGCGAATTATAAGCTCAATGCCCTTTATTTATGGCTAGAAACCAAATATGAGTGAATACATCCCATGTTCCTCTTTTTGGGTCTGGCTTACCTCACTCAGGATATCATTAGACCTTTTAAAGGGCCCTCCGTGGAGAGATGAGCCATGCTAGCGTTTGGTCTGTTGAGGATTTAGATAGTCATTTTGTGCTCAGAGTTTTGTGGTTTTCACTTTCATGTGATTTCATCACCATGCAGCATGGTGATTTTTGAGTCTGTTTTCTGTATGAGATGTGATTATGTCAATAAAAATTAACTTGGAAACATTTCTGAGACCATCAGCTTCTAATATTTTCTTTTTAAAATTTTGTGTTGAGCTACTACTACAATTATTATATTTATTTAATAAGAGAAACATAGGTAAGCTGAATTTTTTCTGTTAAATAAATAACACGAAAATAAATTGCAATTTCAAGTATACCTCTTAGGAGGTGGGTGGGGTTTAATATTGGTCTTAATTAGTCTGTGAGTCCTTGGGTGACTATCACTTAATGCTAGATTGAGATCAGGATCAGCATCAATTCATTTATAATCTATATTTCTTTTTGTTTGGAGCACATGTTTCCTAGTTGAAGACCACTAGCCAGAGTAGAAAGTATCAATTGCTCAACATTTCCCATGAGGCAGCCTTAACCTTCCCTGACTCTCTTCTAACCCACGCATGCAAACACACTTTATACTACTAGCAAGAGCTTTTCCAGGATAGTGTGGGATTGAGACTGGCATAGGAATAGTATTTCTCTTTGAGCATCAAACTTTGGGGATATTTTGATATTTTGAAAACCTATTTCCCCCATTTTCCTCTAAAGTGCTGCCAGCTGCTGCTTTGCCTCCATTTCTGGGCCCAGGAGGTTCCTTCAAATAGTGAGCCAGTGTTTTTGTTGAGAGTATGTTATCTCCCTAAGGTGTTTTAGAGCTCAGTAAAAGAGCAGGAGTAATGTTCATAGACCGTTCTCTTTTATACTAGCCTTTGTTTAATTTCTTAATCTGCTTCTCTACCCAAAAGTCATCCCCTCCCTTTGCTCCCCCGAGCTATTTGTCCCCATCAAGTCCTAAGTCAGCTGTAGCCTACTTTTGATAGACTTCTGTTTTCCTAAAGCAGACTTTTTTCTCCTTTACTATCTACATACTTCATTTATATTCCTGTACCTCTTGTAAATATTTAATTGTACCTCGTCTTTCCTTTAGCATGCATGTTTGAAGGTAGAATGTCTTAGATTGCACTTGCTTCCCTGTGTGCCAAGGCCGGTCCTAGCACATGGTCGGTGTTGCAGTGTTGAGCATAAACATGGAGGAGGGAGGGAGGGAGGGAAGGAGGGAGGTGGGCTCGTAAATAGGAGCATGAAAAGAAAGACTGTCTATGCAATCATACTTAAATAAATTGTATTCAGTTTCAAATGAACTGGTGCTGAGAACATCTGAGTCCATACATTTTCTTGTGGCTTTCCTAATATTTTATAGAGCTGCTGTTGGCAGTGGAAACCACCAAGCCCAGTTTTCCACCATAGGATGCAAATGGGCTTTCTTAAGCAACTCCCCTGCCTTTTTTTTTTCTTTCAAATGCCAGTTTTATGTTAAAGTCCAGCCAGGCTCACTTTTGAAAGCATGTCTTCCTGGCGGGGTGTCTCAGCCTTAAAGTACCTGCAACTGAACGCTGTCCCTGTGAATTTTGCATCAAGCCATTTCCCGAAAGCTCCACTACTAGATGTGTCATTCTCTGTCAGAGCCCTCTCTCTGTATCCCAGGAATCAAGATCTAAGAACAGTGCTTTTAGCCTGATTCTTGGGGCTCTAGGTGATGTCACCCCGTCTCTTTCCTCCTCTTCTCTGGCATGTCTTTGTTGTGCTGTGCTTTCCATCCAAGCTTGTGTGCTTGCAACTGCCTGTGTGGTATTGACTGGTGACCTCTTCAGATCCTCTTTTCTGCCTCAGTTCCCACTGGCTCTTTGGCCTCTCCTTTGGAAGGTCTCTCTCCAGCAGCTCCTTCCTGCCTCGGCTCTGGATGGAGTGCTCCTCTAAAGACCTCAGTAGCTCCCTATAGCTGCCCTAGTTACGTAGTAGCCATCCTTCTTTGTAATGCCTTGTACTTCTTCATGTTTCCAACTAGACTGTGACATAGCCAAGGGCAAGGGCTTGATCTAATTCTGTGTTTTACCAGTACCCTGCCTGAGACAAAGGAACACCATGTCTTGGAAAATGTCTGTCAGGTAAATCAATGGAACATTGCCAGTTGGCCATCCTTGCACTCTTCCCATGAGACCTCTGATCCCTCTGGCCTGTCACTGTCCTGATGCTGTTTTGTTATAGCTCAGTTTGTATTATTGTATCACATTCTTTAAACTGTTCTTTTTGTAGTTCTTGACTTCTTGGAGCCTTCCAGTGGGGTAGTGCACAGTTTTGATAATTTGCAGCCATTTGAGCATTCTGGACCATGAGTATTTAGGGAACATGGTGCTTCATTGTACTTTTTAGAGGTCCTTTTCTCTCCTGCTTGTTTACTAGAGTTGCTAAGCAGTTTCGCTGTAGTTCTTTTACCACGAAGGAATACAAACTTAATAAACAGTTTTTATCCTGAAGGGCATTGCTTCAACGGTAAAAACACTGTGCCTATGAACTGCATAGAGAGAGTCGATGAGCATGGAGGTGAAATCAGGGGTCAGGAAAGTTCCTAGAGCCCAGTTTCTACACTGATTGTGGAAGGACAAGGATGGAGGTCAGAGAAAGAGTGATGCTTGCCAAGGTAGTTCCCTGTGGGCTACATTTCCCATCCAGTCTGATCTGGACCAGGAACTCAGTGGTCAAAGCTCTGCGGTGTTGCCCCAGTCCCACCGGCACATAGATGGCTCCTTTAGACACTGCGTGGCAGTTGGACATTCTGGCTTGTGGGGTTTGGAGACTTTTCTATATGAAATGGGGGTGTAGTCCTTAAATAGTCTAGACCCACATTCTGGGTCTCACCGTCTTTGTCTCTGTGACCCTCCTCCCTCCTTCCACTTCAGTGGGGTTCTTCCTACCTCATTCCACAGTTCCATGTATAGTGCTGTGAAAGGCCTGAGTCCTTGAAAATGTGCCCTCTTCCCTCAGACTGTGGGACAAGGTCAAAGCCTCAGAACATCTGAGATGTCCACAAGCATCTAAGTTGTGGCTGTGGCAGGTACCGCCATTTCAGAAACTTAGCTGAATTCATGTGGGCTTGATACCTATTAGCAATGTGTACACAAGCCGCCATCTTTGGAGTCTTTGGTTTGCTTACTTGTTTTGAGACATTTTCTTCAATTCCAAATTGAATTCCTAGATGTATCCTCCTGTCCATAATCTCTCTCAGTTTAAAGGGAGCTGCCTTCAAGCATCAGGTTCCCGTGGTGATCTACCTCCTTAGTTGGATCACTATCAGGTTCCTGTGTGATCCATATCTTTAGTTGGATTGCGGCAAAAGAATCAGCAAGTGTCACACCCTTGTTTTATCTTCCCCTGAAGCATTTTAATCTTCTGAGGGTTTTACCTGCCATTGCTGCCTGTGGATTTCTCAGAATTATCTCCTACCACTGGTGTGTGAATAACAATTGTTTAACCATCTAAAGCCCTGAATTTCTGTGATATTTTTCTACTCTATTTGGTTCCTATATATAATTTGGATAGTAGTTTGATACTATAATTTGTTATTTATAGTATTTGACCATAGAATCCTATAACATCCAACACATACTGCTAATTTTGATATTCCAGCCTCTGTAGACTTTAATATTCATTAATATCAATATGCTATGTAGATAAATGCTCTGTTATACTATATAAGTATATGACATATGATATACTATATAAATAAATGATATATAACTACACTATATGGACATGTGGTGTATGATAGACTGTGGATAAATGGTATATGATATGCTATATGGGTATATGGTATAAGATAAACTATATGGTATATGACATACTATGTGGATATATGCTATATAAGCTGCACCCCTAATGTAAATACAGTTTTACAGTGTCTGACTTGGCAACAAAACCACCCATGGCATTACTATTATCACCTGTTGTTTGTCAGAAACAGCAGTGCAAAAACTCATGGTCTTCCCTTGTCCAAATGGAATAAGAGACCTAAACCATGAATCACGTAGGACCCATGCTGGTGGGAGCCCTATCATCTTATGTCAGTACCACATAAGTCCCACATGCTCTTAACTGCTATGGCTGAGGTAGAAAAAATGGACAACCATGATCCATGCATGTTTTTCTTGCCTTCCTTCAAAATGGCACAAGTCATGTCTGGTCAGATCTCATTGACTAGAATATGGCTGATCCCAACTGCAAGGAAGCCAACAAGCCCAGCTGGTAGAAGGGATGCTGGTGTCTGCTGAGCATGCCATCCATCCGTCACACTAGGGGACAAGTCATCATCGTGGCAACACTCCAGGAGAGGCCATGGTGTCTCCCAGTGCACTGACAGTGAAGCTAGACACTCCATAGAGTTGGGCGTATTCTGAACATAGATCTGGGAAAATGTGCTGATGTCATTTCATCTCAACCCTTTCTCCTCCTCATATTCTGGTCACACATGCCTCTTTATGAGCCAAGTTCATGCTTTTAATCTTATTTTTTAAAACCTAAAAAACATATTATCAGTACCTGTTTTTCAGTAGCAAAACACTCAGTTGTTTACTTTAAAAGCTTTTTACAGTTATTACTGTGTGTATGTGGAGGTCAGAGGGCTACCTGTGGGGTTCAGCCCCCCCACCCCCCAGCTCTTTCCTTCCACTTTGTGAGTTCCAGGGATTGAATGCTGCCTTAACCACAAGCACTTTCACTCACTTGAGCCATCTTACCTGTCCTAGCTAGCTACCTTTTTTAATTTCACAAACTCTACATTATTTTAATAGCAGTTATTACTATAGAGGATAGCAAAAAATATTATCTGTGTATCATGTTAAAACTGTGTGTTGATGGACCTCAAAAGTAATTTTAGTAATGAAGATGTGTGACTACCAAGTACAGTAAAAAAGCTGTTATTTTTTACTTTGGTAAATTTATTTTTCCCTTTATTCCTATCCCCTTGATCATAGTAAAGTGTAAAGAAAATAAATGTCTAAATAAAGGTTTAGTGGTGAACTTCCAGTTCCTAACCAGACTCTGGAGTATCCCCTGGTGAACTTGTCCTTATAAAAAAAATGGAGGGGGCTGGAGAGATGGCTCAGTGGTTAAGAGCACTGACTGCTCTTCCAGAGGTCCTGAGTTCAATTCCCAGCAACCACATGGTGGTTTACAGCCATCTATAATGAGATCTGGCGCCCTCTTCTGGCATGCAGGCACGCATGGAAGAAATGCTGTACACATAATAAGTAAATAAATCTTTAAAAAAAAATGGAGAAACCATGAGTTAAGTCAAATGCACGGTGGGATAAAAACTCTCCCATCCTTTAGCATAGAACTGTTTGTTACAGCCCTAGATAGCTCAGAACAGTTACCTTAGGTTGTTTATTCACATTCAGCACAGTGCTATTTAGTTATTTTCAAATAGTTATTCTGAATCTGTTAAAGCAGGGAAAAGAACATGCCTTTTGTGATAATGCTGCAGTATGAGGATCAGTGTTTAAGCTGTTGATGGCAGTCAGGGCGACCGCCACACATTGTATGAGAGTGTGTAGTGCAGAGAGAGACAATGCTGGGTGATGCTGGGGACACCAGCTTACTGGACACTTAAGAAGCTGGGTTGCACATGGCTTCCGGAGCAGAGGGCTTTTCAGTCGACTGAAGTGGGAGCTGAAGAACCTGCTGGATCTAGATTGACTGCATGTGTCTGCTGTTGAAGTATGAGGAGAGATTTCTCTTGCCATAAAAAAGGAGCAAATACCCCAGTGAGGCACCAGTGACACCCAGGAGTTACAGACTCTGTATGTGACTGGAGACTGGAATATGAGTTGTCTTGAATTAGCCTGAGTTTCATGCTATGCAACTTGATGAGTTCATTTTAAAGGGGGTGGTATAAGAGTGTTACATGAGAAGTTGGAATATGAAAAGCTAGTGGGTAGGGAGGAGGGCCTTTGTTGGAGTAAAACTCAGGCTCATTTATTGAGCTCTTTCTGTAGGCTCTGAACTATAATGATTGTGTTATATACTGTGTTAATTGCTTAATACTGTATGTGTTAGATACCAGTGTTCATATCTTTTTTTTTAATTTATTTATTCATTAAGGATTTCTGCCTCCTCCCCGCCACTGCCTCCCATTTCCCTCCCCCTCCCCCGATCAAGTCCCTCTCCCTCATCAGCTTGAAGAGCAATCAGGGTTCCCTGACCTGTGGGAAGTCCAAGGACCGCCCACCTCCATCCAGGTTTAGTAAGTTGAGCATCCAAACTGCCTAGGCTCCCCCAAAGCCAGTAAGTGCAGTAGGATCAAAAACCCATTGCCATTGTTCTTGAGTTCTCAGTAGTCCTCATTGTCCGCTATGTAAGTCCGGTTTTATCCCATGCTTTTTCAGACCCAGGCCAGCTGGCCTTGGTGAATTCCCGAACGAACATCCCCATTGTCTCAGTGTGTGGGTGTACCCCTCGCGGTCCTGAGTTCCTTGCTCGTGCTCCCCCTCCTTCTGCTCCTGATTTGGACCTTGAGATTTCTGTCCGGTGCTCCAATGTGGGTCTCTGTCTCCTTTCATCGCCTGATGAAGGTTAATATCCAGTGTTCATATCTTGTTGATGAAGGAACTAGAGCTTAAAAGTCTTTGTGAAGTTGTCAGACAGCTGGGACTACATAGTACATCTTAGACATAAATTACCTGACTTTACTCCCTTCCGGTTACCTGTGCCTTCATCCCAGCGTTTGTCAGTGTCAGTGAAACCTTGGCTGTCAACAACCTGCCTGGACCTCCATGCTCAGGACCCTGCCATTTCTCCCACCTCCACACATAACTCCCTGCCTTTTCCTGTCCTCTGGCTAGTTTTCTATCAAGACTTCCCTCGACTGCACACCAGGTTGAAGACTGTTAGACAAGCGGCATATTCAGATAAATCTACAATTTCGTTTGTGAAGCAAAAAAAGCATAAATGAGTTGAAAGATGAGACTCACAGCACTGTTGTTCAGCCTTGATTTTGTCGCAGTGCTTAGCCAGTTGTGTGCTCTGGGACAGTGTCAGACCTAGGATGCAGAGAGGAGGCCAGAAGCAAGTTGTGTGGTCTGTGTCAGGACACACTCTCTGGATGGCATGTGGTGTGGATTCCAGGTTTCCGTTTTGTATTTTCTCTGAGACAGAGTCTTAGTGTGGAGGCCAGGTGGGTCGAGTTTTCAGTTCCCATGCTTCAGCCTCTTGATTGGGCTCTGTTCATGAACTGGATTCAAGTTTCATTCCTCTCTACTTTCCCCGACTTTGCGTGCTCAGGGTGGAGGAGGGAAGGTCTGCTGAGCAAGCATATATGGCATACTTGTAGTTTCTTGTATTACTTATAGTTTTGGTTTTGAGCCTCACCTTTAACGGCTGAGCCATCTCTCCAGCCCAGTGTCTTGTGTTTCTAAACCACAGAGAGGAGAGCCATACTGACTGAGAGGAAAGGCTAATGCCGCAGTTAATCCTGTCTAGTTAGGGCAGTGGTTCTCAGCCTTCCTCTGCTGCGGCCCTTTAATACAGTTCATGCTGTGTGACCCCAGCCATACAGTTATTTTGTTGCCACTACATAACTGCAATTTTGCTACTGTTATGAACTGTAATATAAATTACAGTGTAAATCTTAGACATAGAAGTTCGCCAGGGGTCGTGACCCACAGGTTGAGAACCACTTGAGTTGGAAGCGTGTGGATCTCATGCCATCAGCTTAGCAAAACCCAGGGGGAAGTGAGACTGCAGAATATGCTTTGAAGCTGCCTTACAGAGCAGAACTTTAGTGCAGTTCTGTGGAAATGGTGCTCGCCAAGGTGACTTTAATCAGCCCTTATGTAGAATTAAGACAATGTCAGCTGTCAACATTCAAACTAATCCTCTGAGATAGCCTGGAGTTTGGGTTGGGGAACATTGACTTTGTAGTGTAATCACTGGTGCCTGCGTTTTACTTTACTTCCGTCTTTCAGAAATGGATCACTGACTAATTTTAAGAAGTAATCTGGAAATTTAAGATGCTGTCAAATACAAAACACTAAATCCTTTTGAGGACCTAGAAAAATTGGGCTCGGGTGGTCAACCGGAGACAGTGTCGGAACTTGTCTGCAGGCACCTAGAGGTGCTCAGAGGAACTCCTCCTCCATCCCAGAAGGGGAAGCTTGGCTTTCTTTTATATTCTTGGAATGAGATGAATGCGATAGGAAACTATAAGCCCTGTATGCCTAGTGTGCAAGCTGCCTGCCGCATGTGGGGAACGAGAGAATGAGCACACACTGTTAGAGAGCCAGGAAAGCAGGCAGGAAAGCTACTCAGAACCTGCACACTTTGTCACTAGTACTTTGTCTTAGTAGTAGATATAGTATTAGGTGTAATATGTATTTGTACTATATATATAAATGGCCAGACATATTTTTCTGCAGATATTTTATAGACATGTTTATATGCACAGAAAATGTAGAATATATGGAAAAATTGGTTTTGTGTATAGATATAATTTAAGTTTTACTATAATTATGGTACAGATGATTTTCTGTCCTGATTCCTAAAATTTAATGTTTTGTGGAAGCACTGTAAAATTGCTCTCCTGGTTTCAGAGCTCTAGTTTTAATAACTGTACAGTATGCTGACCACTAATGCATTCTAACCTAGGTACTGTTATTCTTGTCAACTAGATTGCTTTTGAATTTTCCCTTTGGTAGTCTTATTCTAGTTAAAATCTTCATGACTCTGTGTCTGTGTCTCTCCCTCCGTCTTTCAACCCATCTCAGTTGCTTTAGGAGGTTAGTTTTTTTTTTTTTGAGACAAGATTTTAGTACTTAGCCCGTGATGACTTCAAACTTAAAATATTTCTGCCTCCACCTAGAAAGAGCTGAGTTGCTGACGTGCACCAGCTCACCCAGCAGACCATGGGTCTTAATTTTTTTACTTGACAGTGAGTAAATGCTCAGAGCTGGAAATTCTAACTATAAATGGCTCTGTGTCTTTGCCCTTCGGCCAAGAGTCAGTGTGATGTCTGGTTTCATCCTTTCCATTCTTAACCTTCTCTGACTGTTGTCATTGTTTACACTGTCTTTACCACTGAGGAGAAGAAATAGTCTGTCACCATTTTTGTTTCCTCCACAGGAGGAAAGAAAACCCAAGCCAAAATAAATCAGTGGAAGTGCTGACCACTGGTTAATTTATGTTAAAATTTAACTTTTCTTCTATCCCTCAATACCTACTGAATGTGCCAAATATAATACTGGCTTTTATTCCTGACTTTTTTTATTGCGTTTTTGAAGCTGTCTGTAGAAGCACGTGAAGAGATGACCAGAAAGGCCATTAAGACAGTCAGGCATTTCATAGAGAAACCAAGGAAAAGAAACTCAGAAGACGACCCCCAGGAAAGTCGCGAATCTCAGGTCACCTATGCAGATGCCTTGGCTCACCTGGAGACATCACTTGCCCACCTGGAAACCCTCAACCACAGCTTCATCCTCGGTCTGAAGAACAGTGAGCAGGTATGAAATACAAACCTGGGGATGACTGGGGTGGCGCCATGTCTGTTCTGTTTACCTCAAAGCCACATTCGTAGCTCTGTTAGCTCCTAGCTCCTGGAAGAGACACATGAAATAATCATTTTATAAGTGGAAAGACTTTATTTCTGCCATGGTTTTAAAGGTTTCAGTCTGTGGGCCTCTTTGCTGAAAGGCCTGTGGTAGCTGTGATGGAGCAAAACCACTCCGGTCATCATTAAGAAGGGGGACAGAGACAAAAGACAGGAGTCCCACTGTGCTCTTCAGCCCTACTGCCCTCTCGCTGGATCATGTCTCCTAAAAGGTCTCACCGCCGTGTCCTTAAATAAAGTCCTCTGTGGGATGTGAAGACCCAGCCGGAACAGTGTGCCGTTAGGACTGTAGAGTGAAAGGCAGTCCTTGAGTCTTCACTTTATGTTCCTATCACGTATGTATCCTTGTGCCTGGAGGTTGGCCCTCCCAGTCAGCCTTTCACTTCGTCCACAAGGACTCTTCTGTCTTCCTTGAGAAGATTACATTTAAGTGCAGCCACTGCAATATATCATAATAAACACTGGTATTCTATAATATCGTTGAAATTTTGCTAATGTTCAGATTTCATGTGGGGGTTTTAAAAAATGAAGTATTGTTCAGGGTTATTTGTTGCAGAATATTATTTTAAGGTGTGTTGCTTTTGTTTATGCTGCATTTGTTTAACTCTGGGAAGCTATGATTCTTTGCCTGTTTAAAGCACCTGATGGTCTAATAAAGTGCTCAATGGCCAATAGCAAGGCAGGAGAGAGGATAGGCAAGGATGGCAGGCAGAGAGAATAAATAGAAGGAGAAATCTGGAAGAGAAGAAAGAGCAGGTAGAACAAGAAGAGGAGGAATTCGGGGGCAGACACTGGACCAGCCGTGGAGTAAGAAAAAGAAAAGGCTCGAGGAAAAAGGTAGTCGGGACAATTTAAATGAAGGCTGGCAAGAAACAAGCCAAGCTACGGCCAGGTGGTCATAAGTAATAATAAGCCTCCATGTGTGTTTGCTTGGGAATTGGGTGTTGGGCCCCCCCAAAAGAGCAAACACAGTCAACAGTTATCAGGGAAACTACACAGACTGGAAAGCGGTGCTGTTGTCTAGTGGCCCTGTGCAATTATGTGTGACCACAGCAACGTGCTGGAAACCACAGCTGGGGCTGCCTTCCTCAGTTATTTCTTGTAATGTTGGTTTTTACAGATACATTTAAAGAGAAACAATACAGCATGGGGTGGAAAATGACTTCTAAGTCCTAATCTTAGCTCCTTTCCTGAGTAGCCATGTGTCTTTAGGCATGCTGTTTAGTGCCTTGGATCTTCAGTTACTTTTTGGATAAGACGGAACTAATAAAACGTACTTGTACGACTATTTTTGGAAATATTTAATTAAATACCATCTATATAGCACTTGGGATTATATAGTTGTTGTCCAAAACACCTGTAATGCTTCAGAGTTCAGTACAAACAGTGCAGTTCAGCTTCCCTACTGTCTGCGCCTGACACTGCAAATGGCCTGATTTTTATGTCATCCTTTGCTGGTGGCCTTGTCAGAGGAGCAGCAGGTAGCACTAGAATTTAGGAGTTTGGCCCACCGGGATGCAAAGTATTGATGGGTAGATCTTGGATAGGCAAGGCCCTGAGGGCTTTGGCTTCAGAATGTCTCTTGCTACTGCTGTGCCATTACGTTTGCCCCTGCCATTTTCCTCTGGTATCTGGCATGGTGTGACTGAGTCGGGGGTAAGGAAGGGAGATCCCCACTGTCTTTAATGAAGTGTGACTATCTCAAAGAAATATCCTGTTGCATGGAGCATTTTTACCAGTGGATTATTATGAAGATAATTTCCTCTTAAGCTGAACTGTTTAACTGAAGTAATGGTTTTATATAGTGTTGGTTTAAATAGAATTTTGATGATTAAGAGTTTCTAACAAACATAGTAAGGGATTGTGATGGAGGTTAGTTTAGTGCGATAATTAATATAGGTAGGGTATAGTGTTGCCCCACCCTGATAAAGCAGGAGCTGAAGAAGATAGAAAATGGGAACAAGGAATTGTCATGCAGCTAGGACTTATGAGTTTCTTTTGAGAGCCATATACACTGTGGTTTAGGTTAATGATTAGGGACAATCAAGTCCTAGGAGTTAGTTCAAGTTCTTCTGATATCGGGAGATGAGTTCATGGGTTTCAGTGTGCATCAAGCTAAAGCAAGCTTTAAATAATGGACTTGGAAAACAAAGAATTGGATGGTTAGTTAAGATAATTGGACTGGCCGGGCAATAGAAGGGCGTCATCAGGAAGCAGTGGATAAAGAAGTGATTAGGAAGTAATGAGAAGGGGGGCCTCAGGAAGTAGTGGAAGAAAGTCTTCAGAAAAGAGAAGAAGGAAAAAAATCAAGGTAGAAGAACAGAACAGATAACAAATGGACTAGAACAAGCAACCGAAAGAATAATAAAACAGAAGAGAAGCTTTTATCCCTCAGAAAAGAAATCTGTGTATTTTTTTCTTGCTGACTCAAAATCTGGTTTCCAGTCTCTCCAAACTGTGGAAGGCTGGACCTTGGCAGAATTCACAACACCCTTGTTCACAGGACCGTTCTGTCCCTTGATGTGCTATTGATGATAGGAATATATTTTGTTTGTGGACCTTCAAAATATACTTTGTGTATGTAACACATTTAACTTATTAAAATTTCAGTGCTGATTGCTTTTTTTTCCCTCAGGAAATACTACAGAAATACAGTTACCACTACGATCTATCCCGCTCAGAAAAAGGGAAACTTCATGAGCAAGCTGTAGCTATGTGTTTAGACGGCCAGCCTCTAAAGATGATTCAGCAGCTGCTAGAAGTGGCCATTGGTCCTATCAACATCTCACCCAAGGATGTAGTGCATAGTGCAATCACAAAAATAATTTCTGCATTGAGGTAAGCTATAAAATAACAATTACAGAAGACCTCAGGTTGCATTTCACCAATAGTAATACCCACCCCATAATCATTATGGAGCTAAACCCTCCTCATGCATTTAGAAGTATATCATATTTTCAAATGTTTTACAAACCTGAGTGATTACTTCTAGCTTATTCAAATTCTTAATGGAGAACCGTGAATATGTCCTCCCTAGTAAACATGCCATGAAGTCAATTCCTGGTTGGACTCCTTCACTGCTGCACATTATCGAGAGGCAAGAGAAAGGTCAAATGTCATGTAAAGTGGGTAGCCAAGAGCCAGATTGCCCCGTCGCTTCAGTGTGGCTACTCATCTCCTTCGTTTTCTAATTGCCCTTCTTGGAGACAGTGAGAAATGGTGTCCAAGTGGTTCTTTTGATGAACTCAAGTCACAACTGATCCCGGGAAGAAGTTAGGCACTGGCTGTGTCTGGGCATCGTTTACCTGCCGTGAGTGGTGTAAGCTGTTCCCACACAGGCCCGTTAGTGCCCAGCAAACAAGAAGACTGGGAAGGAGAAAAGTGAAGCTAAAGGGAATAATGAGGCGTCATGCGCTGTTTGTGAATAATGTAATTAGGCTAAGAGATTTAGTTGTATTTAATTTATTCTCCTTTTAAGCATTCTTTGTAATTCTGTATTGCTCTTGAGGAACTTTTTGATTAAATGCATGTCAGTTTTCTGAAGCTAAACTGAAATCAAATGAGCCTTTATCAGTTTAATTACCCCAGCCTCATCCAGTTTTCACATTAGTGCTCTGAGCTACCTAGTAATTTTATGCAGAGGAGACGGAATGCGGCAGCACTTCACTTTAGAAATAACAAATTCCACATTAATAACGCTTTGTTCTATTAGTCTGTTGTGATTTCTCTGCTGTTACTTAGAAGAACCACTCATTGCCAAATGATAACAGATATTTATTTGCCATGTTTTGTACCTTTTAGTTTATAATTATAGTTTCTTAACCAGATAAAGCTTATAAAATAAACATTTAGAAAAATGAACGCCTTTATGGCGTTTCTGCTCCTAGAGACTTGGTTTGAATCTCGTCTGTTTGATCAGATTGCTTCTAATAGCAGTGCACTGAAGACATTTGACCAATGTGAGTTTAAAACTTTCAGTGTTGGAAGGCTCAGGATCATGGAGAGATCAAATTCTGCACTCTCAGGGCCAAGGACACTGTTGGGGGAGGCCCCTGCATGTACCTCAATTAAGTTTAGTGGGCGTAAACACAAAATGACAAAGACCTGGAAGTAACTAAGTCCTGCAGGTGGTTTAAATCCAAAAGTATTCTGGAAATAAATACATAAAATTTCTTTTTCCTCCTTTGTACTTTGAGAATTTGTGAGAGTTCTAGTCAGTGTGTAAATACTGTTCCATTTTGTTTTCTTTAACTTCTTTTTATTTATTCCTTGTGTCTTTAACAGTATGCCTCCCAATCCTACCCATCACCCCCAAAATAAAAGAAAATAAAATTTAAGAGAGAGAAAAAAAGAGAATCTCACCATAGAAACCCATCTGTAATCTGTTGGAACATGGGGTGGGAGTAGAGATGTGGGGGAAGGGTCAGTCCTGTGGACCCAGGGCTTGAAGTCCAGGAAGAGTCCCAGTGAAGGCCTGGTGTTGATGGTGCAGCAGAGACCAGGGAAGTCAAACCAAAACAATGATTTTTTGCAAAGAATGCCTGCATGTAAAAATGTGTGGATAAAGGGGTCTACTGCATAAATATTGTTTTGTAAAAGCCCCAAGCTAGTGGATTTAAAATATTAATATATTTAATGTTTAAAATGCTTTAATGTTCAGTTGCTTTTGAATGACAAAGCAGGGTAAATTGTTCTGGTAGAAATGTGCTCATGGAGTAAATCTTGAGGGCCTTAAGGGAAGCCAACTTTTCCATCCTCGACACTTCCCTCCGGCACAGAGCGGTGAGGGAGCGCCACACCACACCATAATCCACCTGGCTTCACCTGAGTGTGCCAATACGAAGTGTAATTGTGAGGATTCGATTGATTGACCCCTTCTGACTCAATTATTCTCTTTCTCATCACAGTGGCAGTAGTGCTGAACAATTTGGGCCACGTGACCCCCTCCAGGTTCTGGAAGGTGTTGTTGGGGCAGTCCATACCAGTGTGGACAATGGGTAAGATCAGGACTGCTTGTCCACCTCCACTGAGCAGCTTTCCTCATGCTTTAGTTACTTTACTATTGCCGTGAAGAGACACCATGATCATGACAACTTTTAAAGTGAGCATTTTACTGCATACAGTTTCAGAGATGGTTATGTAGTTCATAACCATCATGGCTAGGAGCATGGCAGCAGGCAGGTGAACAGGCGGTGCTGAAGCAGCTGCTAGGAGTTAGGGGGTGAGAGTGAGCTAGGATGGGCATGGCTTGTGACATAGGTCATCAGGAAGGCCACACTTCCTAATCCTTCTCAAAACAGTTCCACCAACTGGGGGACCAGTAATTCAAATATATGAGCCAATGGAGGGCATTTTCATTTGAACCACTACATTTTACTCCTGGCTCCCATAAGCTTGTAGCCATATCATATTGCAAAAATGCGTTTAGTCCAACTTTAAAAGTATCCATTGCTTTCCACAATTTGAACACATTTCAATGTCAAAATTCTCTTCTGAGACTCAAGGCAATCTGTTACCTACAACCTCCTGTAAATTCACAAAGCAGATTCCCTGCTTGCAACATGCAATGGCATGAGAATGTTCATTAATTACCATTTCAAAATTGAGGAAAGGGCTCAGAGTGTGGAAATATTGGAATATTCATGGTCTGGTTTGTCTGCTGTGCAGATACAGCTGAACTTTTTACCTGCTTTCTCCCTTCTATCTATAATAACTACCTTTTCCATATTTTAGGAGTAGTCATGTCCTTTTATTTTATTTATTATTTTTCTTTTTTCATTCATGGACCAAAGTAGTACCAAAACCCAGCAGGGTAAGCTCCAACCACCATGTCCCATGTCAAAAGGATTAGGTGGCTCTTTAGATCTTCCCTTCATTCCAGGATTGTTGACTGCAACACATTTGTCTCTCTTGGGCTGGATCCAATCCTTGTATGCAGCTCTTACTTACAGATCTCTCATGGCTCTGACATCTACAGCATCTTGAAGATGTTGAAAATCCAGGCTTCACCTTCACAGCCTCACAAAATAGCATCTCTGGGCATCCATGTAGGGACTCCCCTGGCACATACCTGGACTCAGTGGCCTTCCTTAACTGTGATAGAAGATTCCAGAACCCCTCTACTCCTGTATCTTTCAGGACTTTAAAGGCAGAAGCAGGGCACTGATGCTTGGGGTGGAGCCTGATCCCTCCTTGAATTACATTTGCATAAGTTTTGATTTGTTGATATAATTCTTGTTGAATAAGCTTGCCCTTGCTTGAGGAGAGGATTCCTTAGGCATTTTGCTTTTACAATGTGGGTGTTTGACCGGATAGAGTCTTGCCCTGAAGGTGCCTTTTATTCCACTAAACTTTCGGCTTTTCATTATATTTTTTTGTCTCTTTGAAAATAAGACTTGGTTCCAACATTACATTTCTTGGTTCCCTTTTCCTTCTTGAGCTATACATTTGATATTTCTTTTGCCCTACTTATTCTCTTTCATTATAGATCTACATAAGGGTGATCATGAACAGCTACATGATACATTCGATAAATCTCTTCTGCCAGTATTAGTCCAAAAACTTCAGTTTTAGTCTCAGGAAGATTATTAGGACAAGACCAAAAGTCAGCCGCATTCTTGGTCAAAATATTACTGTTGCTTATATTGTTCCCCTCCAAAATGTCTTGAACTGAGTGTCACTACTTACATTGTTCTTTGCACTTCTGTCTTTCAAGTTCCTACTAGGGTGGTCCATTAAGCTCTACTTAAAGTACTCAATCACTTTTCTAGTTCAAAGTCCCAGTGTCTTGCATTTGGCTCCAAAACAACAGCATAGTCAGGCCTATTAAAGTAATATTCCAGTCCCTGGTACCAATTTCTGTCTTAGTTACTCTTCTATAACTGTGAAGAGACACCATGACAAAATCAACTTATAAAAGAAAGCATGTACTTGGGGGCTTGATTACAGTTTCAGAGGTTGAGTCCATGACCATTGTGGTAGGGAGTAGTGAAGGAGGCAGTCAGGCCTGGTATTAAAGCTGTAACTTTGAACTTATCTACAATCAGGAGGTAGAACAGGAGTGAGGTGGTCCTCAGAGCCCACCCCCAGTGTCACCCCTTCTCCAGCAAAGCCACCCCTCCTAATGCTTCCCAAACAGCTCTACCAATTTGAGACCAAGTATTCAAACATGAGCCTGGGAGGAAATACTCATTCAACCCACAACAACCACTTAACAAGTGTGCAAGTCCGTGGAGATTCCAATAGTCTTTGTTCAGTAGTGTAGGTGGAGACTGCTTGTTCATTTCCTGACCAACTTGACACAAATAATCACACAGAAACTGTATTAGTTACAATACTGCTTGGACAATAGCTTAGGCTTCTTATTAACTAACTCTTACATTTTAAATTAATTCATTCCTACTATTTTATATTTTACCAGTAAGATTCCTGGGCAACTGTCTCCTTCAGCAGCTACATGGTATCTCCTTGACTCATCCTTCTTTTCTCTTCTATTTCTGCTTCGAATTCCCCCCTTGTTCTGTTCTGCTGTCATAGGCCCAAGCAGCTTTTTTATTCATTAGCCAATAAAACAACACTTATGCAGAAGGACCCCCCACACCACAGTAGTCTTTGTTCCAGCTGATACCCACATCTGTCCTGCCTGGCCTCTCCTCAGCTAGCAGATTTTCTATTAAAAATAATAGCAAAGAGGGATTTAGGAAGCTTCCTCACTGAGAAATAAAATGCCTTTCTGTCTAATTATTGTTTAAGTACACATATGTTTCATATAGTTTCAATAAAGATATATGGGCACTTATGTATTCTACTCTGTTGGCTTATAACCCTTCTCACTTATCTTTGTGAATTTAATTCTTAGGATGGTTAGTCTAGCTACATATGTTATTGCTGCATTCAGGAATTGATATAAAAGTTCACCACTTGCCAGGGGCAATAGAACCAAGCTCTGCTTGACTCTAAAGTCCAGGGTTAGTATGTAAATGCTGTGACAGTATGCCTTTATGAGCTTGATTTTGCCCCAGGCTTGATAGGATATAAGATAAGCTGTGTCAATGAATATGAGAAAGTATTGCAAGCAGGACCCTCTGTTTTCTCTGCCCCTTACCTTGTATAGTTTTCTAAACCTCCTTTGCTTGTGGATTTTCAAGTAAAGATACTTGAAAATAGCTGTAGTGATGCCCAATTCAGATCTTTTATTTGAGGAGGTATATGTTTATTCTCTACTGTGTCTCCTGCACTACTAAGTCATACAAAGTTATAGATGGTATAGGAGTAACTTCTAAGCCCAGGGATCTAACAGTTTTGCAGAGAAGACAAGCTTACACATAACCCTGGTAACTACTGTAGACTGGGAAGTACCATGCTGGACACAGAATGGAGGACAAGAGAGGGCTGAGTTGGAAATGCCCAACAGGGGCCCAGTCTCTGAGTGTCTGAATGGAGTCTGTTGGGAGGAGAGGGTGATGGTATTCTAGCTGAGACTCTGCTTGGACAGGGCAGATGCATCAGGTGGGAAAGCAGGTACACTGAGCCACCTTCTCGGTATTGCACACACTGGTGCCGTTTCAGTGCCAGCACCCAGGGAAGGAACCCTTGTCAGCAGCCAGCTTCTCTCAAGTGGGGTTGGCTCTGGGTTCTGGGCTGTCAAGATGATGTGTAGACCAAGACTGCATTTTGTTTCCCAGCTGTCCCGACCTGAATAATCACACAGAATCTTTATTAATTACAACACTACTTGGCCGATGGCTCAGGCATATTTCTAGCTAGCTCTTACGTCTTAAATTAACTTGTTTCTATTATTCTATGTATCACCACGAAGCTGTGGTCTACTGGTAAGGTTCCAACACCTTTCTCCTTCATCAGCTACATGATGTCTGCCCAACTCTGCCTTCTTTCTCCCCTGTCTCTACTTGGATTTCCTGCCTTGCTATATTCTGCCCTGTCATAGATCAAAACAGTGTCTTTATTAACCAATGGTAATAAAAAAAATATTCATAGCATGCAGAGGGGAATCCCACATCATCAAGGCTCTCTCTGCTACTGCATAAGGCCTCTGCAAGTAAATTCTAAAATCTTGTCTACCTGAGGTCATCTTGCAGTTAAAGACAATGTTTTTCCCCATGAACTTCTAGCTAGATACACTGAAGAATGTACCTGGGGACTTCGGAATACAGGCTATTTATTTTTTAAAGCTCCAAAAAGACTTTAGGGAGTAGAGAAGCAGAACAAGATCATCCTTTGCATTCCAGAGACAGACTAACAAAAGATTTTTGGGAAAAGCTTCAGTGGATTTGTTTGTCTTTAAAAAAAAGCAAGAGAAGAAAGATAATATTATAACTTCTATTTCTAGCAAGTATTCTTGAATTGCAGGTACTATTTGCTTGGTTTTCCATTCCCCAGCTACCTGTCCAAGTCCCTGCTCATCCATGTCATCAGTCAGCACACACATTTACATGTGTATGCTCTTTGTGATGTATTTTTACACAGAGAATGCAGAGAAGATTAAGAATTAGAGTATGTGTGAGGTTACTACCAAGTGTTTGGTTGTGTGGCTGTTATTTTTCAGGTGTTCTGTTTTCTTGAGATAGGTTTATATGTGTCTCAGGCTGGCCACAACCTCTCTATTACCCAGGGATGACCTTTAACTTCTGTTCTTTCTGCCTGTACTTCCCAAGTGCTAGGATTATAGGTATGTTCCACCATGCCTGTGTGGCTGTGTAACACAAGTGATAAAAACCCAGAGACAGATATTGGGGTTCAATACAAAGATCAGAAAAGCAAAGCAGCCAACCACTAGAGTGATTTTACCTCTGTCAAGGCTCAGACAAACAAAAGGGCAATCATGCCTCTGCAAATCCTCAGATTGAGCCTGAGTTGAGACCCGTCTCCTCCCGTTTTATGTTCCTCTCTAGTGCTAGGATTAAAGGCATGTTTCACCACCACCCAACCTCTATGGCTAACTAGTGTGGCTGCTGGGATTAAACGTGTGTGCCATGACTGCCTGGCCTGTGTGGCTGACTAGTGTGGCTGTTTCGCATTCTGGTCTTCCGGCAAGCTAGCTTGCTTTCTTTCTTTCTTTCTTTCTTTCTTTCTTTCTTTCTTTCTTTCTTTCTCTCTTTCTATTTATTTTTTCCTGGAAATTCTTCGTCTCTTTTTTAAATTTATTTATTTATTTATTAAAGATTTCTGTCTCTTCCCCGCCACCGCCTCCCATTTCCGTCCCCCTCCCCGTGGGAGCCTAGGCAGTTTGGAAGCTTTATTTATTAAAATACAAATGACATATCACTATATGACTATCTTCAGTACATAGTCCATTCTACACCGGCATAAATTCTTGCTTATCCTAGAACAAGTGTCAGTTGCTTCCTGACTACAACATGCCTGTTCTGGGCACCTCTCTCTCCTGTGCTGGTTTTAAATCCTATGAACACACAGCACTCAGGCAATAGTAACAGAACCTTAACCATCTCACCAGACATGGCTATCTATACTAGCATGACAAAATTTTTTGATAGAATCAACTGAAAGGAGAAAGGGTTACTTTATCTCATGGTTTGAGAAGCAGTCTTAGCATAGAGAGAACACATTGGTGAGAACAACTTGGAACTGAGGCACCCAAATGTGAGCCTGCTTGCTCACATCTGGGCAGATCAAAAAGCAGAGATCAGGTAGGAAGCAGAACCAGATTATACATCAAGGCCAGTCCATATCACCTTTCTCCACTGGGACTCTGCCCCCTAAATGTTCTCCAACCTCCCAAACTGGTGCCACTAGCTGGAGGCTAATGTTCCAAAGCGTGAGCCTGTGGGGACAATGCACAGCATTGTGTTCATTCCTCCTCTATACATCAGGGGGTTAGTCTCCCAAGGGTTTTAAATCATGCTCTAGACTTTTGCTAACATCTGAAGGAATAGCACATATAGCAGATAGGAAAGAGTAATGAATAAATCAGTTAGAGGTTCGTGCCTCTTTCATTTACATTATGATAGTATCTGCTCTCCCCTATTTTGATACATATCTGTAAGGTCATCTTTTGAGATTATATTCTAAATTTCTAGTTTATGTGAAATATTAGATTATTACATAGCTTACAGAATAAGTTTTTTTTGGAAATATGCAACAGCTGGAATGATGAATGATTCAGTGGGTAAAAGTGCTTGACTCCAAGACTGACATATGTGTTCTATCCCTAGAACCCATGTGCTGGAAGAGAGACTGACAAATGGTGCTCTGACTTCCACATGCATATCTTAGCATGTAGGTACTACCTTCCCCGTCCTATAAACAGACCCTCATAAGACAGATAAATGTAATAAAAAATCCACCCAGTGATGAAAATAATTTTCTAAAATAGTGTATTAAACCTAGAATTAACAAAATGCTGTTAACATCTAGTTTAAGAAAATACACTTCTAATGAACAGCTTCATTCTATGGCAAGACCTTGAGAAGATGTGGTCCAGTCACTCTGAACAGCCACGTGGCGTATATTTTCCCCACCCTATAAATGAAGTTATGAAACTGGAGGGGTTAGAGGACCTGTTTGAGATCAGCCAGTGAGGATGTGCTATGTATCACCTGATCTCAAAGCCATCTCAGAGTATAGTTGGCTTCTCAGTTCTTTGTCTAGGGATGAGGCCCCATTTAACCCCTCTCCCTCCCAGTTGCATGTTAGCTTATGTATGGATATTGTCATTGTCCAGGACTTATTTGGGCAGCCACATTGTTACAGTATCCTGGTTATAGCTTTTCTGTCACTTCTGGGAGACCCAGCCTCACAACAGACTTCCTATTCCAATGTCTCTTAGAATCCTTCACTCCCTGCTTCTTGATGTTTCCTGAGCCTTAAGTACAGGAGTTATGCTGTAGGTGTATCCATTTGGGCTGCCTATGTCAGTTATTCTCTGTATTCTGACCAGCTCTTGTTTTCTGTGAAGATCTCCATCTGCTACAGAGGGAAGCCTCTTTGATGTAGAGTGAGAGCTACATTTATCTTTGTATGTAAAAAGAAGTGTTGGCAGAGGTTTCTGTCCCACCCGGTCCCGTAGCCATTCAGTCCCAAAGAAACACACAGAGGCCTACATTAATTATAATCTGGTTTGTCTATTAGCTTAGGCTTCTCATTAACTAACTCTTACATCTTAAATTAACCCATAATTCTTATCTGTTTTAGCCATGTGGCTTGGTACGTTTTATCAATGAGGCATTCTTATCTTGCTTCCTCTGCATCTGGGTGACAACTGAAAACTGAGCCTTTCTTCTCAGAATTCTCCTATTCTGGTCACCCCACCTATACTTTGTGCCTGATTACTGGCCAATTAGTGTTTTATTAAGGCAGCACAAGTGACAAAATTTACAGGATACAAGACCATTGTCCCATAGCAGAGAAGTATGTAGTTAGGAAATACACAGTGTAATAAGGTGTTGTTTGACTAGTTCATACATGTGTAAGTATATTTTGATTTCTGTTACACACATATAAAACTACCTTACCCCTTTGACCTGCCCTCCTCTCTACAAATCATTTCCCCAGAATCATGTCTTTTGTTGATAAGTTTAACCAGGACTATCTTTGTGATCATGGATTTGGAACTAAGCCCTTGGATCCTGGTAGAGTCATAAGTGGGTAAATAAAAGAAAATGTCTTCTCCTCATGCAGAATCCATCAGTAGTCAGTAGTTCATCAGGCAAGGTTAGGGCCCAATGAGCCTCTCCCTGATCCATGATTTATTGTTGTCAGACTCTTTGTAAGCAGCCATAGTTACTGTGAGATCATGATAGGTTGGTTGAGTCATTCCCAGAAGATAGCACTTCAGCCCTTTTCCCTGTCTTTGACTCTTCCTTTCTTTCCTACCTCTCCTTGTTGATATACTGTGAGCCTTCAAGGGGATTGTATAAATATCTTAATTAGGGCCATGCACTAAATTATCACTTATTCTCACTCAGCACCTTGAGTAGCCATGCTATTCAAAGTTATCTGAGGGGAGGAAACCTCAATAAAGAAAATGCCTTTGTAGTTTGGGCTCTAGGCAGGCCTGTAGGACATTTTCTTAATTAATGATTTATGTGGAAGGGCCTAGCCCATGTGGACTGGTGGACCTAGGTTCCATAAGAAAGCAGACTGAGCAAGCCATGGAGATCAAGCCAGTAAGCAGCACCCCTCCATGGCCTCTGCATCAGCTCCTGCCTCCAGGTTCTTGACCTGTTTTAGTTCCTGTCCTAATTTCCTCCAGTGATCTACTATAATGTGGAAATGTAAGCCAAATAAACCCTTTCCTCCCTAAGTTGCTTTTGGGCATGGTGTTTCATCAAAGCAATAGTAACCCTAACTAAGCTATTTTATGAAAGATTATTTCTTTTATATTCTAAAAATCTTGTCTTGATTCGATAGCTCTTCTGTTGACATCCCCTTCCATTCTTGCACAAATGTCTTTTCATGCTACAGAAGCAATAGAGAAGAGTGGATGAGCACTCCACCCCACCCTGGAGTGTCAGTCCTCAGATAAGCACTCAGCATGCTTGTGCTGCTGCTGCTGCTGCTGCTGTTGCTCTTTCTTGTTAGTAGAGTAGTTGTTAAGTAGATGACCCCTTATTTGTTGAGCCACAGCTGATCATGTGACTGTGTGTCTTTGTTAGTCGATTGTTTTTAAATAAGGTGCCAGATGGGCTCTTTACAGTGTGGTAGAAGTAATTGCCTGTTTCTTTGTTTATTGTTGTTGCTTTATAGTGAAACTATAGAGCTTTTCCTTTTAGCTATTTAATAACTTTTACTAATCATTCTTATAATAAAGTAAATGTGTTTTGAAATGATTTTCTCCTTTTATTATTATTCTCATTAAGCCTTCTTTCCTTCACCAGAGACTACAAAAACTAGAATCATTTGCCTTCTTCTTCTGGATCTCTACATTTTTGACATCATGCTTTTTATCTCTACTTATTTTTTCCCCCCCCCCCCATCTCACATATTTATCTTGACAAGTTTCCAACTCACAGGAAAATGTTAAGGATTGAAAATACCTGTTTCCTTTTACCATTGTTTGGTCAAGCGTGCACATGCACATGTATGTGTGCGCATGTGTTTCTCTAGAAGAATGGCTGTGAGTTTTAAAAACTATCTTTAGACTATCTGACCCATGGCTTTGACATTGCTTTATAAAAGTCCTTTTCTTTCCATGTGGTCATTGTGACGCCTGTGTTCAGCTGGATGTGCGGTGATGCTTGTTCAAGACATGGTGCCTTTGGAACAGTGTTTGAATTTTAGAAATGAGTTCCTATAATTTGATTATGTATTTGAAACATCAATTAAAAATTAGAATAAGTCTCTCTAAAATATCAGATGTTATTAACTGAACAATAAACTTAGGAATAAAAGAGTCCAACACAACTGTTTGGAAAGTGTTAGGATCATCTTTCTGTATCTCATCAGTAACTGAAGTTTCTGCTGTAGTATGAGGTAATATGTCTCAAATGACTTAGTTGCAAGATACAGTAATTGACAAGGCAAGGAAGGAGTAGCTCAAGGCAGTAAGGTAGACCCACTGCAGGCCATATGACCTTGGGGGATCATTTCCTTGCATGTACTTTGCAGTGAGGCCAGTACACATGAAAAGGGTAGTTGTGATAGTCACTGCTCACAGTAAACCTCCATAAATAATCCTCCATATTGTTGCATTCACCGTAGTAAGATAGATTATTGTTTCTCTGACTTCCACAGTTCTCTGACTTTGGAGCTTATCCTACTCACCTTGACACTTGGGTATGAGGGTTAAAACACCAGCTTCAGGTTGCACAAAACTAGTTGGATTTGTTGGTAGAAATGAACTTCATACAACTTTCTACCTGCTTTTTACGAGGGCGGTGGTGCGGAGTACTTTCTCTGTGCTATGGACTGTGCAAGGTGCTTTGCATATGTTGTCTTGGTTACATGGATTCTAACAGATGCTTTCCCAAGACCTGTAACTATAGAGGGAGCATGACAGTCATGGTTGTTGTTTATACTTAGAAAATGATGGCGCTGAGAACAAGTCTAAAATGATCTTGTTGATACAGGTCTACAGACAGGAAGTATTCAGGGAATACCTGTGCATTCTCTTTCTTGTATAAATATTTTTCAGTTTCTGTGTATGTCTACATACACATAAAATTATGTCTTTTCTTGTGTGTACAATGTGCATACATGTGTGTGTGCACATTCACATAGATGTATGTCTTCACTTGTGTGTACAGGTATACATACATATATGTGTGTTTATATACACATAGGTGTACATGTCTTCAGCTGTGTACAGGTGTGTATGCATGTATGTGTGTACATATACATGACTATATATGTTTCCACTCATGTATGGGTTTTCATGCATGTAGCTGTGTGTGTGTACATACACAGATTTAAGTGTGTCTTCACTTGTGTGTACAGATGTGAATGCCTGTGTGTACACATGTGTGTAAATGGAGATAAGCAGTTCTTTTCAGGTGCCTTCCTCAATTCCTGTCCTCCTTATTGTTTTTAAGTTTTATTAGTTGTGTGTATATGTATGTGCCTGATTGTCTATGTATAATATTTGTACTATGTGTATGCAGTGACTAGAAAAGCTACAAGGGCATCCTCCTGGAAGCTGCCTGGTGTTGGTGCTGAAAACCAAGCTCAGATCCTCTGCAAGACCAGCTAGTGCTCTTAACCACCAAGCTTCCTCGCCAGCCCTTCCACCAAAGTCTGTGTGCCTGCCTCCAGGCCTGCCTTTTCCACATGGTCTCTGAGGATTGAAATCAGTTCCTCATGTGTGTTGGCAAGCACTTTACTTACTGAGCTATCTCCCACCCCTAGTTTTTCTCATTTCTAACAAGTACTGAGAAGAAAGGGTAGCTATTGGTAAAATTAGCAGATGATTCATAAATTTAGAAATGTTTAAGCCAATTCTTTACATTTTATAATTTCCTTTTTTTTTAATTCTATTTTTAATGTAAGTTGCCATAAGACAGCATTTGTCAGTATATGTATGTGCCTGATTGTCTGTGCATAATATTTGTACAGTATGCTGTGGTAGATGCTGAGAGACATGTTCAATGGCAATACAGAACCTAAATTTTGGAGAGTTTTTTTTTTGTTTTTAAATATATTATTTTGGTCTTGTTAGAGTAGGAATTGGCATAATGTTTGACCTTGTCTGCAGTTCAATTTAGGAGATTTATGCGAAGAACTTTGTAAGGATGTGATTGTACAAACACTGCATAATGCAGGGCCTTGGGGAAGGGAGTCTGCCATGGGTAACACTCAGCAGCTATCCCTGACATCAGCAAGTGAGTGAGTTCACTGACATGGCCCTTTCTGGGTTACAGGAAAACAGATCCTAGGTTGGGAGGAAAGGTGTGCAGAACATCCCCTTTACTTCATCCTTTTGGACCATGCAGCCGTATAGTAGCTAAGCATTCACATTCTGTTTCTAGATAATACTAAGTGATTACGTACCCACATGCGTAAATTGTGGTCAAAGTGAGAAGTGTTGGAGAAACACAGGCAGTGGGGTCAAACCACCAAACATGACAGATCCTGGGGACGTTTTACCACCTCCCCGAAGCTACATCTGTCCTGGCAAATGTAATTGGTGATGTCTTGTTTACACAGCTGTTGCCAACTAGTAATCAAGTATATAAAATTACTAGCCTGGGACCTGACACTGTTAGTACAAGCAGACAAGCTTTCCAACTTGTTAAATTTTCAAAGAAATAAACTAAGAGCGCAGTAGTTAGTGGTTACGTCTTGTCAGCTTTATGAAGCTCAGTTTTCAGTTTAATAGGCTACTGTTTAAGAATTCCATTTATTTTACATAGTTTTTAGGTCTTCCAGTATGGTTTGCTGTATGTCACTTAAAACGTTTTATTTTGTTTTGTTTTTTGTTTTTGTTTTTTTTCTCATTAGAAAACAAAGTCAGTGGTGGCATTTGATTATAGGAAGGACACAAAAGCCTCAGGAGTTTCTCTTCCCATCTTGTCTTGATCTGCAGGGAGGAGCTGGTATCTGCTGAGGGCCTGCTGCAGTGGCTACGGCCTTTCTGTGCTGACGACACCTGCCCTGTGAGGCCTCGAATCCAGGCGCTCCAGATCTTGGGGCAGTCTTTCCATTTGAGTGAGGAAGACAGCAAGCTTCTGGTGTTCTTCCGAACAGAAGCCATTCTCAGAGCCGCATGGCCTCAGAGACAGGTAAGCCGCATCTATGTTCACATCTTTCCTCAACCAGCTTCAGTTGCTAATAGTAACCATTTTGGTAATGCAGACTTCCATTAGGTTCAGTGTGCTGGCTGCAGACTGGTACCAACTGCTTAGTGATAGATTCTGGGTAATAAAGTCTATTCTGATTTTCATACATGGCTGAACATGACTGTGCTTACTAAACACATGTCCGTCATGTCCACATGTCCATCTTCGGGACTGTTGATGATGTTGGTTAAATGGACTTCGACTTTTTCCAGGAGAAATGCCTGGAAAGGCAGGTGGCTTTCCTGTGACCTTTTGACATGACCTTCCTTCTCCTGTACCACTGTGGGCTAGGAAGACAAATGTCTTCGTTCCTCAGACCTTTGGAGGCTCGCACAGGCCTCCACTCTGGAACTTCTCTGATCACTGCAAACTTTACTGAACTTTGAATTCTCAAAAGTTAAAACTCCTTTAGTTATCTTTTCTTTCTCTATTTTTCCTTTCTCTTTCTTCCTTTTTATTTTTTTTTAAATATTAATTTATTTATTTATT
>NW_004949108.1:7436366-7464217 GCF_000317375.1 Microtus ochrogaster | reverse complement strand
GCCAGAACAGGGCACCAGACCTCATTACAGATGGCTGTGAGCCACCATGTGGTTGCTGGGAATTGAACTCAGGACCTCTGGAAGAGCAGCCAGTACTCTTAACCTCTGAGCCATCTCTCCAGCCCTCTTTCTTCCTTTTTAAAGTTTGTCTCCCTGTATCATAGAAACTCTGGAAGATACAGGTCCTAGCTAGCTTTATCTTCAATTGGACACAACCTAAAATCATCTGAGGGAGCTCAGTTAAGGGATTGGCAAGGAGGCCAGAGCCCACTGTGGGCAGCACTGTCCCTAGGTAGGCAGATCTGTGCTCCATACGAGGGTGAGCTGGAAAGCATGTTAGTAATCTGGTCCTCTGTGATCTCTGCTTGAAGCTCCCGCCTTGGCTTCCCTTGATGGACAATGACTGAAAAAACCCTTCGCCTCTCCAGGGGGCTCTTCCTCAGATTCTCATTCACTATTTCTACTCTGTTGCTGTGGCTATAGCCTGTTTGCTGTCATCCTTGAGGTCCATGAACTTCATTTCAGGAGTATTTGCTCTGTGAAGGACCAAATGTTCTGGCCCTCTGGAAGTCTCAGAGTGACTAGTGAAAGTTATCCTGTGTCTCATTTACATTTTTATCTTCTCCCTGTGTCTACTTTCCTCTCAGATAAGAGCAGCTTTCCTGCTTCTGGCAGGTAATGGTCAGGTTCCTTAAATATTTGGTAGTGGAAATGAGCACACCCCATGCTGGCGTTGCTCGGCTTTTATCCTGGGTATTCTCTGAGGAACAGTGTGGTAACTGCATCTCCTCTGTGTCTGCCTGGCCTTTTCAGAGGACAAGGGAATTGGATGAGGAATTTTCCCTTCTAGATGAAGAGCCTTCTTGGTCTTTGGGAAAGGAAGCAGCAGTTTCAGAATGAAACATGATCTGCATCTGGAATGTTGTTTTAACTGTGTCTGTAGTTTAAATCATCTCTTCAATTGCCAGTTTTCAGAGACCATGTTATCTTTCTCTAGAAGTCTGGGAAGATTGGGCACTTGTGGGCAGTGCATGTCTTCGTCAGCCTTCTTCCACTAGGTCTGTCACCCTGGGGAGGAGACCTTCACACTTTGTGTGCAAAGTAGAACCTTGAACTAAGGTATACAGTGGTTCATTTACCTACTCAGTCATTCTGTTCTTGCCATCCCTGCATCCCAGGTACCTGGAGAACAGTGTTTCCTGTTTCGCCTTGGCCTCTTTCTCCTTCAGGAGCCTTTACAGTTCCCTTGCTGATGGACCCACTCTACAGACTGGAGATGAGAATAGATAACGATAACACAGTGTTCAATTACCAGAACAAAATGTGGGTGCCACGTTCGCCATGCGGGTAATCCTCTTAGGTGCCACGCCAGCGCGGGCTGGAACCAAGAGTCTCGGTGGGGGGTGTCCAGGTTGAATGAATACACAGAGCACGAGGTTGAGGTGGAATAGCTATTCCCTTTATTCTCTTGCTGGGCTGGCTTTTATACCATGGCACCAAATGAGGAGGGGGCTGCGAAGGGACTATAGCCCGACCCTGGCAGGGATAAAGGACCAGTCACCATGCACTCAAAATTCCTTCCTTCCCCGCTCCAGGAGCAGAGGGAATTTATTATGTTTTCCTTGCAGATAAGCACCTTAAATGGGGGCAGGGATATCAACTCGGGGCTGCAGTTCCCACACTTAAGCAGACTTTGCATACATCAAAGAGGGGCTTAATATTTAATTATCCTCAAAGTGCCCAAAGTAGTGGCCCCACAAACCATTGTGTTGCTGGGAAACCACCAGTGTCTGCAAGATCCAACATGGCTGTGACGCCTGCCCTCACTGCTTCACAGAGAGATAGCAATTTCTAGTTTTCTAATGGTTAGTTAATGGAATTAAAAATTCAGAGACCCTAAGTTTTCAGCAGTTTGAGAGGCTTTAATTTCCTTCCCAGAAACGCAGCTCTGCATGGTATGAGTGGGAAGGAGGAGGGGAGGGCGTATTATATTAATCTCTTGGTACAGTTTATCAGAGGTTTTCAGCTTTTGTAATTTTCTAGTTAACTGGTGCATGAAAAATGTGGGTCAAAATACTGATGTTTCCTTTGAAAGCTTCCATACCTCAGCACCTCAGCTTTTCCCGTATTTTTATATAAAGGGGGACATGGAGTTAAGTTTTGTCTTTTTACTTTTCGATACATCTGGATTTTGCGGTGTATGATATTGCTGGAAAGATTTAGTTTAAGATAACACTCATGTTATGAAGTCACATGACTGCCTGGTCTGAAAAAGCGAATCCATGCTAACACTCCTGTGAGGGCCCAGCTGACCTTCATTGGGCAAATATTAGTAAAATATAAACTTCTCTTCTCAGGTAGACCTAAAGAAATTCAGTATGCAAAACCATATGGAGTTTGCTGAAAATAATTTACTTTTGCAGTAAATGCCTTCAAAGCTAAGAGTCCACATTTGATCCGATTAACCTAGTACAGGTGCGGAGCTGTGCGCGTTGTTCCCAGAGATAATGTATCTCCAACAGCCGTGATGTCCTGCTGTCCTGGAGCTATGAGAGGCTTTCGTTACCTCCCTGCTCAGCTGTTTTGTAGGAAAATATATGGGTGTCCAAAACTGAGAAGTTGCTGGAGTTTTGCTTGTCTCAAGTGTGACCTTTGGGAAGTGACTCCGCAGTTCAGTACAATCTGTTTCCTTGCCGTCTTCATTCTTGTCATTTGCCACTATCTGAAAACTTCCTCCCCAACTCTCTGCCTGTTTGTTATATCATATCTTTCTTCTTCCATTAGAATATAAATTCTTTGAGGGTAGGAATCTGAAAGATACTCTGTAAATATTTGTTGAATAAATGAATATTAAGTCTTTAAGAACCTGACCAAGGTCATGCTTCAAATGGCAAGACAGAGCTCCAGCTTTCAGAATGCTGTTCTTGCCTTTACCGCCTACCCGTTATCTGGAGGCAAATGATTTACCTGGGGTGATGGGAAGATGTCCTTTAAGAGTGACCTGCTACATCTGGGTTGATGGGATTTAGTTTGCCACGCTGTCCTCATGATGACTTCTGACTAGCTTGCTGCTTTCAAATGGCAGCAAGCATCATTTTCTAGACATGAGCAGGAGAGCTAACATTCCCAAAGAGAATTTTGATCTCTTTTCCCCACGATGATTAAAGTCAAGAGAGCAGCCATGTTAACCGCTTGTAGATCTATAGAATCTCCCAGTGTGACCCCTTTGGTTCCCTTTCTCAAGAGATCCTCCCTCTCAGTGCTGCGGGAGTTATTTGGGGCAGAGCAGGAGACTGTGAGTTTGATCTGTGTGTGCATTAGAACTGTCATAGGGAGTGGTTAGCATCCTCCCTAATTTAGGTGATATTGTGTGACTGGCTTGTGAGGGCTGAGGCAGGAAATTTACCTCGGTTCTCTGTAGTCCCAGAGGCTGTGTTCTTGGCTATGTGCTGCAAATCTCCATTTGTTGGAGACATGCATGTACTCAGCACTAGCACTGAGTCATCATTCATGTACTCAGCGCCCAGTCCTGTTACACGACATGCAGTATGTTCCAGAAGCCTTTTCTGCTCCCATGTATTGGGTTTTGTTAGACATGAGAAATCAGGAGTTTGAAGGATAACAGAAAGCATTTCTTTGTCATTTCACAAAGTCTTCCAACATGCTGTATGTGTTAACTACTGTTCAAATGGAATGTTGGGAAACTCTGTGCCTGCTCACTAATGATTGTTGTGATAAAGCACTATGGAAATATTTATCAGACATTCTTCAGGCCAGTAGTATATCCTATGAACTGTAAGTGCTGTGGGTGTGGAAATAAGTAAGATACTTGCTTCTGGAGCCCATGAGTTTTCACATACAGAGTCCTGAATTCAAACCCCAGTTTCACTACCCACTAGCTGTGAGCTGGAGAAACTTAGTAATTCTCTCATCTATAAGTGGGAATAGCATAATCATTGTGAAGATAAAATGGCATAAAAATTGTAATGTTCTCACTTCAAACAAGGTAATGGTCGTTGTTGGGTGGGGACTTCTTCCTGCCAGCAGTCAGTAAAGTGTGCAGACACCAAGGTAAGTGTTGACCTGTAACACAAGCCTCAGGGATCACGTGTAGCATATGTCAAGGCAGCAAGACCACTTCTCTGATTAGTTCATCAGAACCAGACAATTGTGTGAAAATAGCGAGACGCCATTGGCTTCAGGTGACATGGGCTGGGCAGGCTTTCAGGAGCCACGTGTGTTCTGATCAGGGCATGTGGGAACATGATGGCGTGGTGGCGTATGAGCAGATTGCTGTTTGGGGAAATGAGCTGACCATGATGGGGAGGACTGAGGCAGTGCTCTGGTTGCTGAACTTTGCTCTTGCAGTGGAGATGGACATGGGTGGAGAAGAGAGCCGGATACCATGCTCACATGTGGGCAGAGGAGGAGGCAGTTACTGTTGCTCCTAATTTTGCCTGTGAGTAGAAGGGACGTGGGCTACTTAACTTGCTGGACAGTGCAGGAGGAGAATCTAGGCCCTCAGTTCAGCAAGTTATCAGTATGCTTTAATCTAGCCGTCAGTTCTGTAGCATGCTGGAGCAGCAGTGATGCAGGGAGGCTCAGTTGGTCTCCACGAAAACAATGTCTTTGTAGGCTTAATGTGCCCTAGTAATGGTCACTTCCCAGGAATAGACTTGAATTTACCAAATGTCCCCAGATGTGATTCTCGGCTTCCCTTCTCTCTTCTCGGAGTCAGGTGAGGTCAGTTGTCTGTGTAGTGGATAACCATATCCAGTGACTTTTAAAATGTCATTACTGTGTGTTCGTTGTCCCTAGTGAGAGTTTCATTAGGACACTGCCCACAGCAGTGTGAGGATTGATCTTACTCTCCCGCAGCCCCTTGTCCTTCTCCCTATTCTCACTGGCCCCTCCCTCCAGCAGTCTTCTGTCTGCCCGCATGTCTTGTGTAGATTTGAAATTCTGGGTCTACATATGAGAAACAAGGCACACTGTTTGCCTTTCTGGGCCTGGTGTATTCTGCTTAACCTATAGATCTCTATTTCTATTCGTTTTCTCATTGGTGATATAGTTCCATTCTTCTTTATGGCTTCATAGACCTCCATTGTGTGTGCATCACATTTATATTATCTACTCGTCTCGATGGGCATGTAAGCTAATCCCATCCCTCGATCACTGTGATATGCAGATCCCTCTGCTGGGCGCTGATGTAGAATATCTCAGCTCTTTTGCCTAGGAGAGGTGTAGCCGAATCATAAGGTAGCCCTGTGTCTAGTTTTATAAAGATCTCTATGCTGACTTCCTTGGTGTCTGGCCTATTTGCATTCCTACCACTAGTGCCTAATGGTTTATTTTGCCCTGCATCCTTACTAGCATTGATTCTCACTATTTGAGCCATTCTGACCAGGGTAGAGTAGGAATCTCAGTGTGGCTTTTATTTGTTTTTCCCTGGTGAGTAAGGATGTTGGACATTTTCTATATATCTATTGGTAATTTGCGTTTTCTCTTTTAAGAACTGTCTGTTTAATTCATTTTTTTCCAGTTTGTGGTTGGATTTAGCGAGTTTAAGTTTCTTGGTTGCAGATTTAGTCGGATGTCAGATGAGCAGCTAGCCAAGACTCCTTCCTGTTATACTGTTCACTCTGCTATTTCCTTTCTGTGCAGAAGCTTTCTAATTGCATGATTTTACTGTGTACTCCTCACACTGGCCATGCTGTACAAAGATACTTGTCTTCTGTGCTCATGTGGGCTGCAGAGAACTAAAGGGAAAGAAAAAATAAGAGTGTTTGACTGTTGGGCATTGAGAAGAAAGCAGAGCAGGTGAGGTTTGTACTTTTATTTTGAAGTGATGTCAGACTTACCAAAAGGTGTGTAAATTTGTATATAAATTTCTGTGTATTTTTCAGTTCAATTCTGCAAATAGTAATGGCTCAATCATAGCCACACGAGTTTAGTCCCGCTTCCTGACCGATACCCAGCTCCTCTGCTGTCAGTAACCTCTCTAGTCCCCTTTCTGAACCACATCCACCCAGTCACACACTGCGCTTGTCCTATCTCCTTAAATCTGTAACAACTTTTTAGTCTGTTTATGTGTTTGGTCTTTTATGATCTTGTTACTTGTAAAAAGCAGTGAGAAATTATTTTGTAAAATGTCATTTAATTTGACATTGTCGTGACAGGTTTTGTGTTTTTAATAGGAGACCAGACCACAGAAGTGATGTGTCTTTCTTGGTGCGTTATATCAGAACTTGTTTCATGACTAATAGGATCAACTTGCAGTACTATGAGGGAGTACTTTTTTATGATTATTAGGTAGTTTATTAGATACTTTGAGGTTATTATTATAATTATTATGTTCTCTCATAGTTCTTTCGTGTACTTATTTTAGCATGAATTGGTGATTATTGCATGAGAGTAATATTACTATGATTGGATTTTCTTCCATCACTTGTCCACCTAAATATATTTTTTTACTTGCTTCTTTATTTCAGTGTGGTCATAAGTGTTTTTGTTTTGTTCCATGGTTCTAATCCATCAAAATTATTTGTTTTTGCTTAAATCTTCCAGAGCTGGTCTTTGAGATTTCTCTTCAAGTCTTCTTCTTCTCTAGCATGCCCATCATTTCTGGAGCACTTACTGTCTGATATTCTTCCTGAACTGAAAAATCCATAGAAGCCCTAACTTGTTTCCATGCTTTTGAGAGCCTCCCATGCACTGGACATCAGTGCACACAACACGTTTTAGCATATAGTTCTCAGGCACAGGTGTTCTTGCTGTCCCGCTCCTCACATGGGGAAGGAGGCTAAGACTGGTTAAGAAAGCTGTGTGTCTCAACACTGAAATATGTCACTTAGATCAGTGGGGGAGACTCTAGTCAACACTTGGTGATGGGATGGGGATTTTACAATCTTCTCAACATTCCATTTCCACAGAAACTGGTGAGGCCCTGTGCACACAGGAGGCCACACTCCCCCATGGACCATCACAGGTCTGGTTTTGCCTAGAGCTCAGCCCTGTTAACCTTTTGTGCTTCTGTTTTTCTACTGTGCCTACAAATTTTTTGTTTGTATTTGAAGCTCTTTGTATGAGTGTCACAGTATGACATCATCAAGTTTGTGAACAGAATCACATAATTATTTTGCCTCTTTACATTAATCATCCTGGTATTTGTTAGGAGTCACAGCTCAGTATCACTCTTACCGAAGGTACAAAGGTTTGTAGCAGTTCTACCCATAGAGTACTTGGATGTTCTGTGGTAGCTCTTGTGTATTTGTGCCTGCAGCAACAGTGAGCTGCTCTCAGTGCCTGGAGGAAGAGAAATAATCAGGTGCACTGCCCAGCTGAAGGTGTCTGGGTTCATGTCCAGAAGTACTAGAAAGTTTAAGGTAAAAAATGGCTTCGGCTGAGAACAGTATGTTAGTCCTTCTCCTTCAAGGACAAAGAGTCTGTCTGATAAGCAGCTTGACAAACTTGACAAACTGACTTACAGGAAAGGCCGAAAGTCCCCTAATTCAACATGGAAAAAAGCAGCAATACTTAGAAACCAAAACAGTACTCTCATGTTTGAGTCACATCTGTGTTTTGCCCTTTTCAGTTTTATAACATTTAGTTAGTGTCAGTAGCAAATACTCACTAAATATGCAGGTGCTTGTGAAATACTGCCAGTTTTCTCAGATACTTCTGGGACTAGGATGGAGGGAATGGTACACCGAGCGTGTGCTGGTCAGTTACATCGGGGGAACAGCGTAGTGGGTTAAATACTTGTCCCCTAAGCATAAGGGCCAGAGTTCAGATCTTCAGAACTTGTGGAAATGCCAGGTAGGTGTGTAGCTGGCCTGTAATTGTAGCACTGGAAAGGAAGGCTGAGGCAGGGGTTGGACTAGCTCATCTGTGACCTCTGTGTTAAGTTAGAGGCTGCATCAGTAACTTAGAGTGCACTCAAGGGAGCTTTTGTTTGGACTATTCCACATCATGGAAGCTGGAGGTTGTCATTACTGCCTAGATCCCCATCCTGATTGAGCCAGGAGCCTTGATTTCAGGTATTTTAGAGAGAGAAATTCTCAAAATGCTCGTACTAACCATCTGTCCTCACACTTCTGGAAGCCTGTATAATACCCACATAATTAAACTTTTATGGGCTCAGGAAAATCCTTCCTTCATTTTTGCTTTGTCAATTTTATGAAATGGTGATTTTTTTCAGCTTAAAATTATTTAATTTTCCTGACTCTTCAACTAATATTTCTAAATATATTCTGAAAATATATAGGAACAAAGCTGTCTGCTAGAAAGTTATCGAATTGTAACATTTGTACTCACACACACACATATATACAAACACAAAGTGTACATTGATCATATGATGTTCAATTTTCTGTGCTGACTACTCGATTTGATCATAACTAACAATTTTTCACTGAAAATCTGAAGCATCATCATAACTGGAAGTAAGTAGTTTGCTGATGGCATCTTAGCACTGTTCTCAACCAGGATAGGGACAAACAGGTTTTGAAAAACTGCCATTATTTTCTTAAGGTTTTCTAATTTCTAGATACCCAAGGAAAAAGACTGGACTCACTAAAGGGAATATGTAACTGGACTGACAAGAGCTAAAAGAGCCTGTGTTGACATATGTGAGCATAAGTGGGCTCATGACTCTAAATACAGAGACATAGCTTTTCAAATTTAAGTGTGTCGTCTTTACCTCAAATGTCAGAGTAAATATGCTCTTCCCAAGTTCATTAGCACTTAGATCTGGAAAGCTCTGTCTAAGAACCTGCGTTTTATGTTCTTTACTAGAGTTGGACAGCAGTAAGATAGTCCTGGCTGTGCCGAGGAGGCAGCTCAGCAGTTAAAGAACTTGCTATCCAAGCAAGAGAACCCCATCAACCTGCAGTTCCAGCCGTGCAAGATAAAAATGGTATCCCCAAAGCAAACTCGCCAGACTAGCCCTATGGGCAAGCTCCGGGTTTGTCTCGGGGACTCTAACACGAAGAATAAGGCGGAAAAGTGATAGAGAAGGATTCTCTGCGTCAACTTTGGGCCTCCACACTCATACACACCTGCACTCATAAGTATACAGATGCATCAGGGAAGAGTTAAAGACATTAAAAGATAATTTTGGACTCTTTCCCAACATAATAATTATAGGAATTTCAAAAGGCTTCTGGAAAGTAATTTTCTACAGATCTCGCGCACTTCAGCGAGGCTCGTGCGCAGAGGAACTGACTAAAAATTGCTTCAAGATTCTTTTCATTGGCATTTTATAGACATGGCCTGGGAAGGTACTGTCTCCTATGAGCAGGTCACATACACGTGCCGTTCAGTACAGCAGGCTCATAGTCTTTGAGTGTGGGGCTCTTCACAACCTGTACCGCATGTGTGTCACTTTCTAAGTACTGCTTCTGAGCCTAAGGACTTGGGGAACTGACAGAGAAAATGCTGGTGCCCTGACTGCCACTTTTCCTGTGAGTATAAAAGGTCTTTGTTTCTGGCCCAACCGTCTCTTGTCTTCTGTCAGAACCACTAGACACTCTATCCTGCCGGCTTGGCAGGAAGAGTCTTTCTTATCTTTGAAAGACAAAAGCTATGTCTTTCAAAATCGACTCCAGGGTCTTGTTTCTATAACACATAACACAATGCAGGGAGCAGGCCATGACCCATCCGTTTTCATATACAGTCAGACGCCTGGAAGTTTACTCCAGGAATGGGGTCAGCCTAAGAGACACTTTGCATGGGAACTTCCTTAGAAGCCTGACGTGTCTCCCTTTGTGTGTAGTGGGGATCCTAGCCATTATCTCTCCTTTGAGCAGAGCAGAGCCAAAGTCTGGTATGACCCAGGTAACCGACATCCTGGCGGATGATTTCAGTGAGAAAGCAAAGTGGCACAGCCCCTGGGACCAACAGTGTGAGCTGTGGAGAGGTGGTGCTAGCCTTGCTTTCTCTCCTTTAATCTTTCCAGTGACTTGAGAAGGGATTTGCCTCTTATTTCTAGAGCCCCACCATTAGGGCCTGGCTCTGGGTTTAGCTACTTGTTTATGTTAAAAGAAAAAAAGTTAAAATACACACAATGAAAACTTGATTTCCTTAGAGCTTTGGCCATGGCTGGAGGGAGCTACGCTCAGTCCACTGCTCTTCTAGTAGCCACGCTGCAGTCTGTAGGCAGAACAACAGTGCACAGACTCAGTTGTGGGGCCAGGGAGTCCAGCTGGGAAATAATCTTAGAATTCACAATTCCGACTCTCGGGCTCTTATTGCACCCTAGTGCTGGGGGCTAAGCTGTTGGGTGGGAGGTCATTGATTTTACTCTTAATATACCGGGGGCTAGGGCTGACATAGTTAAAACCCGAATCCTTATTTCAAGGGAGCTATTATACTTCGGCTCTGCCTTACCATTGGGAGTAGAGGCTCAACCCCGAGTATATAGGTGAGTAAAAGTTCACACTTAACACTCACCCCTCCCCTCTGTAAGCCACAGAGGAATGCACTGCTTTTGCATCTTTTCCTGTCTAAAACTATCAGTTACAGAAGCACGAGGGATTTCTACAGTCCCCGTCTGCGTGGTTCACTTCCACTTCCACCATTGCAAATTCCAGCAGGAAGGAGACTCCTCAAAACATATGAGTGGTGTTAGCTGGTAATTTTAACAATGGCCTGTTGTCTGTCCGTGCATGTCATTAGTCATTTTACCAACTGAATGCCACAGCCTTCCAGATCAACAAAATTTCTCTGGTTCTCCTCTGATAATGTATTAAATGTACTTTCTTTTCATTCAGTGTCTTCTCATTTAATTATGTGTCATGTGTTGTGCAAGAATCTAGGAGGAATGTAAGAATCTTCTGGGTTTGCAGGATTCACTCTACCCATATCTTAATTTCTTCTCTTTCATCTTTTAAGTCTTCTTTCTAAAATCCAATCTCTGTGAAGTCTTGTTTCTTCCAGACTAGAGCTTCTCTCTTTGTGCCAAGCATATGAAATACAGTGTTGAGGTTGATGTACAAGAGAAAAACCCAAACAGACGCCTAGGCACTGGAGAGGAAGCAAAGGTTTCACTAGTTCTTCTTATAAATGTGGACGCCATTCTTGAGTGCTGTAGCAAATCTACAAGTGCTTCTGTCCTAAATATTAGTTACCATGTAGAATTTGAAGTCATTGATGGAGGAAGGTCATTGGTTAATAAAGAAACTGCCTTGGTTCATTTGATAGGCCAGACCTTAGGTGGGTGGAGTAGATGGAACAGAATGCTGGGAGGAAGTGAGGCAATCGTCATGCCTCTCCTCTCTGGAGCAGACACAACATGGACGTACACTAGAATCTTCTCGGTAAGCCACCACCTCGTGGTGCTACAGATTATTAGGTATGGGTTAAAGCAAGATATGAGAGTTAGCCAGTAAGAGGCTAGAGCTAATGGGCCAAGCAGTGTTTAAATGAATACAATTTGTGTGTTGTTATTTCGGGCATGAGCTAGCCAGGCGGCTGGGATCCGGGCGGTGGGAAGCAGCCCGCAGCTCCTTCTACAAGTCATGGCAGTGGCTTTTTTTTTCATGGTTTTTTGTAAAACTAGAAAATGAATTCATTGATCTGCCTTTCACTCTGATGTATGTTAATGAAACATGCTGACTGTTTGGAAAATATCTGTTGACTAAGTTAGGTAGCTCCTGAACATTGGGCCATTTTTTATGTAAAAGCAATTCTTATGTGTTATATAGTGTTAAGAATCCAAGTCATGCCATGCTTTTTCAGTCCCAGTCCACATGGCCTTGGTAAGCTCCCAATAGATCAGCCCCACTGTTTCAGTGGATGGGTGCACCCCTTGCGGTCCTGACCTCCTTGCTCATGTTCTCCCTCCTTCTGCTCCTCATTTGGACCTTGGGAGCTCAGTCCGGTACTCCAGTGTGGGTCTCTGTCTCTATCTCCATCCTTCGCCAGATGAAGGTTCTATGGTGATATGCAAGATATTCATCAGTATGGCTATAGGATAGGGCCATTTCAGGCACCCTCTCCTCAGCTGCCCAAGAAACTAGCTTGGGACATCTCCCTGGACACCTGGGAACCCCTCTAGAGTCAAGTCTCTTGCCAACCCTAAAAATGGCCCCCTTAATTAAGATATATACTTCCCTGCTCTCATATCCACCCTTTCTTTATCCTAACCATCCCATTCCCCCAAGCTCTCCCCATCCTCCCCTTCTCACTTTTCTCTCCCCATTTCCCCTTATCCCCCACCCCCAAGTTCCCAATTTTTGCCCGACAATCTTGTCTACTTTCAATATCCAGAAGGATAACTGTTTTTCTTTGGGTTCACCTTCTTATTTAGCTTCTCTAGGATCATGAATTATAGGCTCAATGTCATTTATTTATGCCTAGAAACCAATAATGAGTGAGTACATCCCATGTTCATCTTTTTGGGTCTGGGTTACCTCACTCAGGATAGTAAAACCGGACTCTCTGAACATGGCAGACAATGAGGGCTGATGAGAAGCCAAGGACAATGGCACTGGGTTTTGATCCTACTGCATGTACTAGCTTTGTGAGAGCCTAGCCTGTCTGGATGCTCACCTTCCTAGACCTGGATGGAGGGGGGAGAACCTTGAACTTCCCACAGGGCAGGGAACCCTGACTGTTCTTTGGACTGAAGAGGGAGGGGAAGAGGAGTGGGGGAGCAAAATGGGAGGTGGGGAGGAGGTGGAAATCTTTAATAAAAAAATAAATAAATAAAATAAAAAGATTAGAACCAAGACCATAAAAAAAAGAATCCAATTCATGTCACTGTCAATCTGTGTTATTAGAAACACGTTGTTGGGAAGGTGGCAGATACAAGCTTATTAAAGTTCACGTTTCTCACAGAAGTTTTGTTCTTGTCTTTGGCAGCATATGCTTGCCCATGGTTTTCCTCAGACTGAAGAGCTCACTTGGCTTGAGGAGTTAGGATACTGAGATGGTTGGCGAGCGTGTGTACAGCAGCTCACATTTGTGCTTGTATCGGCGTGAGAGGGGGATTACACAAAAATACTATTAAAGTATTCATAAACTGAAACTATTCTCAAACTAATAAAACATGAAAGTTTAATTTATAGTTATATTTCCTTTTTTGATGAAATCTTTTCAAATTTTATAAGATTTTACAATTTTTGGAAAGAAATTGAATCTAGATGTTAAAACATAACTTTAAAAGAAATCTCTTCATGAGATATATATCACATATAGAAGCACAACCCACATAGAGCCTGTGCTTTATAATAAAAATGGAAGCTGCTTGTTGTTAATTATCTTTATTTAATCACAGACTCCTTGATCGTGGTATTACTGAGCATGTTAGCAGTGCACCGTTTGCTGGGTCTTCAGTGCTTTTCTTTTAAGCACAAACCTCTGCTCAGGAAACTCTAAGTTACGGAGCACGAAGAGGTCAGCCCCTCTCCCTGATGCAGACATCAAGCTGCACCCTCATGACCTGAGACCTCTGGCTTTTTTAAAAGGCCATTGTCCAAGTGAGGAAAACGAGGCCAAGAGCAAGGGGCTTCCCTGAAGTCTATTGGGGCGCGTAATCGCTGTCGTCTGTTCCAGAAGTGTTCTCTTCCTTGTCTAGCAACATTTTATTGTTAAGTCTTCTAGCTCCAGTAACAAAACCAACCAAAACTTTATGACAAATCTATGAGGATTTAACATTACTTCTGCTAAATTGTCTTATAAGTGATAAATTATCATTTATTTGTAAGTTTGGCCACTCAGTTCTCTCATGCCAAAAGGGCCTATTACACATAATTTTTTTAAGAACTAAAAAGGAAAATGAAACAGAAAGATGCGCAGGCATGGGTGTGCATTCAGTCAGGTAAGCAGGGCCGTCGCCTGAAGGGTGATATTCACCGCTTTGAGAAAACGGGTCTCTAAGCTTCCACCAGTATCTGGAAGAAGAATGCCTGGCCAAGGAGCAGTCCAGGTAGTCGAGGCAGAATGGGTGTGATTGTCAGTGGGAAACCTCAACAGGCCTTGAGGCTGGAGATGGTTGAAGGTGAGGAGGTTGGGTAATAACTGCAGGTCTTGAATTTGGGTTTTACAACCTGTTTCTTTATTCCTGAGACAACTGCCTGCTCCCAGTTGGAAGCCTTGCTTAAATAATGTCGAGCTTTTCTAGTGTTCCGTCCTCTTGCCAGAACATGTAGCTCTGATCGCCTTTGGCTCTGTCACTTGAGAGTTCCAGCACTAGGACAGTTGACACATGTCTATGTTCTGTGAGGTTGTCATGGAGCTGTGATAGGGTCAATCGGCTTGCTTTACTGTGAAATTATTTCTAAACCTATGAAGTGCTCTGGGGCTATTCTTCCAGATCTGAATGGCCTGGGGCTCGAAGGTGGGCTTGGGATGACCCAGTGGGTCACTGCCGGACCTGGGCTTCCTGTAGTAATTGCTGATAATTTCAAAGTACAGATGACCATTTACAACATTGCAGAATCTGTGGTGTTACTTCTTCAGATGGTGTCATCCATCAGAGCCATCGTGGCCATTAAATAAATGTTTTGGAAATATGCATTAGTGTATGACAATTTAACAAATGCATAAGTAAAACATTCTCATTATCCTTTCAAGGTGTGATTTTCTGAATTCCTGTGAGCACATAACATCATGTATTTGCCATTATGATTGTCTGTCCACCCAAATGCTGAGAACCTGAGTGAAGAGAAACTAATAAGGGGAAGCTGACTTACTTTTATGTCAAAACCACTTTTTAGTGTAAAATGACCGCCATTTCCCCCAGAGGCTCTACACAGGCACTGTGTTTACAACTGCCCGGATTGGAAGAGAAGCTGTTTGGTTGGCTGTGCAGAAAGAGAATGGGCATAAATTGGGTGTTTAGTTTAGTTTGGTTTGTAGCAAAAGCATCATGTGACAAGTGAACTTGCATAGAATCTTTGGGTCAAATTAGAGGACTTTCTAGGCACATGGAAGCAAAACAGTTTTCTGATGAATATTGGGAGTTAACTTTAGACAATTTAAACATTCTAAATGCATTTGATATTAAGTATTCTTAAATACTAGTTTCAAAAGTAAAAGCAATTTGTATTTTAACTTGTTATATGCCATTGACTCATGTGTAGAAGGCTATTTGTTTGACTTTATTTTGGTAAGAAAAGTTGAGACCTCACTGTAAGTATTTGAACTTTTGAAGCTTTGTGTATTAGGGTGTTTCTTCATTACTGGAATGAAATGCCTGGGGCATTTTGAGTATGTAATGAACAGAGGTTTATGTCGCTGCAGGTACAGAAGAGAAAAGACAGTGATGGCACTGGTTCATCTCTGGCAATGGCCTTCTTGACTGTGCCACCTTGTGATGGGAGTAGTTGGGTAATGGAGTCAGGCAAGAGTAAGGTCCCATAGTCCCTTTCAAAGGCCATTGTTCCGCAACCTCTAAGGACCAGCCTCTCTACCGGGAAGCTTTCAGATGGCACACATCTGAACCATAGCAGAGTTTTGTTCTGGTTTGGGTTTTGATGCTATTAATTTTCACTCAATATGTGACCAGAATTTTCAAGGTTATTTTCTCATATAGTCACATGCAACCTTCTGTGAACCAACTCTGCATTGCCATGTGCTTCAACTGTATATTGCTTCTTCCAGGTAGACATAACTGACATTGAGAATGAAGAAAACCGCTACTCTCTGTTCACAGAACTCCTAGAATCTAGTCACAGTGAGATTGAATTTCAGCACTTGATTTTACTCTTGCAAGCTTGGCCGCCTATGAAAAGTGAATGTGTGTAAGTATTATGATAAGTTTAGCCTAACTTGACATCCTCTGTCTGAATGTCAGTTTGGAAAATGTAATATCTTCAGCGAAGCTAATGAAAGGAGAGAGAGGAGGTGTGCATGCCTGTGTGTGTCTGTGTGTACTTGCACACACATATATCAAGGTTTCAGACAGACTCTTCCTTATATGAGGAGCTTATGCTCCAAGCACTCTGAAAATGTGGAGGGTACCACACTCTGCTCTCCACCATGCTTTTCCTATACATGTTCCTGTACCTCTCTGCACAGATTTAATGTTTTTGTCCACCCTAGCTAAGCACTTACTATGTACTGTGGCAGTGATTTTTTTCTTTTTATTATTTTTTTAATTTTTTCTTAAGAATTTCCTACGTGTATACAGTGAAATATGATTATGACTGTTCCCCATCTTCCTCTCAGTCTCATCTCAATCCTACCACATCCCCTTCCCAAATCCATCTTTATTTTTATTTTTTTGATAACCCAGTAAGTCCAGATATTGCTGCCCATATGTGCATGGATATGGCACTATCCACTGCAGCATGGTAGTCTACCAGTAGCTACATCCTCAGGGAAAAAACAAACAAACAAACAGAAAACCATTCCCGGTTGTCACCAGCTCCTCTGTAAGTGGTGGGGCCTGGAGATCTACCTACCTATGCTGGGATTTAGGCTGGCTTGATCTTGCTGGAGACAGCATTTCACACCCTTCTTCACTTTCTCTGGCTCTTCCACCCTCCCCTACTTCTTCCACAGTATTCTCTGAGCCTTCATGGTATTGAAACTCCTCTGGCCAAGATTGTGGGCAACTGAGGTCAATGAATACACACATACATGTGTAGAAGACAGTTTGACAGGATGGTCATTTAACAAAATAACATTAGCAAGTTATACTCTGGGTTCTGTGACCTCCCCAGGCATGGGCTTTTGACCAAATTACAGCACCAGGAATGAATTTTATACAGGATAATTTTTGTTTAAAAATAGATGTGTGTTGTGTTGTATCTGTGTGTATTATATTCATGTAGGTAGGTATGCACACCAATACGAAGGCCAGAGTGGAAGCTAAGTTGCTCTCCCTCTCCATCCTATTGCTTGAAATAGACTAAGTCTAAATTACTTTATCCAGGCTCTCAGTACACACCTCTCTCCAGGCCCTAATTCTGGTGTTGCAGACACATGCAGCCATGTCAGCACCTCCAGCAAGGGTTGCAGACAAGTGCCTTATGTGGGTACCAGATGTGACCTCATACTTCAGGACCTTATGTTTGCAGGGCAGGCACTGACACCCACTAGGCCATCTCTTTAGTCCCCTGTGGTTGTAACCTTGCAGTTCAGTGTACAATAGAAGCACGGTTGAATTTCGTTTTCCTTCCTGACAGTTTCACAGGTGGAAGATTTGTTTTCACGACAGGTCTTGGCAATGTCAACATACAGGGTTTTTTTCCTTACAGTTGATAACTTTCCAATTTTCACTTAAAGGGGATGCTTTATGGCTTCCCTTTGGCATGTCTGAGCTGCCATTGTCACTATTTCTGCTGGTGCAGGCTACCACCAAATAAGTAAGGATTAGTTAAGTGCAGGCACCGGGATACTGTTGACAGTCTGTTAGCAGAGGGGGCAGCTAAATGACCGACGGAAAGAAGAACCCTTATGTAGCATGGATACCCTGAATCATCATCATGCAACTGCTTTTGGAATTTTCCTTTTAATGTTTTTTGGATTGTATTTTCATGGGTAACTGAAGAACGCAAGCGTAATTGTAAATCTAAAAAGATATATATTATATGTGTGTGAGAGAGAGATCATTACTTGACTTTTAAGGCAATTTAAATTTTCCCTGTATCTCAGCCCAGTGTCTCCTTCAGAAGTGTCGTATAGTGCGTCACGGCCATGTCTAATGTACAGCGTGAACACAGCACTTTGTTCTGGTATTTTCACTAGGAAATTTGTTCCCTGGTTTTTAAAACAAAGCTTAGAGTGCTCCTTGAGAATTCATATGGAACAAATAATTCCCATTTATTAAGCACTCGCAGTATTGAGCTTGCAGTTTAAATACATTACCAATCATTCACACAACAAACATGCAAAGGTAGTTTTACCTGGTTATGTAGATGAAGGAACTGAGTCTCAAAAGTTAAGTCGCTTCAGTTTGTTCATAGATAACGAGTGAAGGAGACGGAGTTCTCACCAGGACTGGCCCCACCATAGCCTTGGGTTCTCGCCTCTCTGTCCTCAGAGATACTTGGGGTACCCGCCTCATCCTGTGCCGTTGGCCATGTGACCCCTTTCCTCTGAACATGTCACTGTCTGTCTGAGGCTGCATTTCATTGTTAAGAAGCATGAGGCCCTGGGACCTGCTCGGGCCTGTTCGCTCCTGTACTGATCTTCGGTACTCAGTGAGAAATTCTGCCCTAGACCAGCAAACCTTCCACATCTTGGAATGGGAAGAAGGATGCTTCCCCAAAAATGGTTCCCCTGGAGCAATTCAGGAGCAGGAGAGAACATGTGGAGAAACTCTTCGCCTGAGCCCTAGGGTGGAACTGTTAGGGACTCCTGAAGCAAACTGAGGAGGAGATCGTCTCTGTTTGTCTTATAGCCTGATGCTTTTAGAAAGGAAAAAGAAACATGGCCCAGGTCTCTATCATCTGTGACAGTGATGGCATGCTGACTGTGTTCTAAAGAGTGCGGTTTCACCCTAACTGTTTAGTTTGGGTTTGTGGTTGTTTAAGACAGAGTCTGGTTGTGTAGCCCAGAATGGCCTTGAACTAGTGAGCCCAGTCCCTCATGTCCTACCATGCCTGACTGTCACACCAGCTCTGTTCACCGTAGCACCTTCACTGCTTTCCTGTGGTCTTGCTAAAGCTACCCAGGGCCTGCCAATGCTTGCTAACTGCAGGTTCCTGGGTCCTAGTCGCCAGAGCATAGAGTGATAAATAGAGATTCTAGTATTGGCGGTACTACCATGGGGTCAGAATTTGAGACTGGGTCTATAAAGTCTTAGGAGCCTGAGCTCTCAGGACATCTGATGCCCCAGGGTGCCCTCTGCTTGTTCATGCCACAGAGGCCTGCACATCTCCTCCATGTCACCTTCTCCACAGGATAGACTAAAGGAGTACATTATGTACTCTCCAGGTGTGAGCCGCCATAAACACCTTATTTCAGAAGTGGAAGGAATTTTTGTTGTTATTATTGTTTCATTTATCACAGTTGTGAGAGCTTTAATCACCTCCAATGTTTTGCACATTTCTCTGTGAGGAGCAGCACAGGCAGCAACCCGTGGGTGAGACTGGCGACTGTGATGCTGACCAGATGCACAGCAGAGAACAAGCGGGAGCTAGGGGATGAGGTGTTGAAGATCTGCCGCTCTCTCTACAACACCAAGCAGATGCTGCCCGTGGAGGTGAGTGGACGCTGCAAGCGGCTTCCCCGGGATGTGCTCTTTCTTCTCAGCACCCTCTGTTCTAGGCAGCTGTAGCTGTACTAGAACACTTAGCTTAAGCAATTCTAGTAAAGGCCAATAATTTGTAATAGATCTCATGAGGAAGAGCAGCGCTGCAAGGATGCCTGGAAGGTGTTTTTTTCTGGCCAGCGCTCTGAGTTCCAGGGCATATCCCAGTGCAGTCCCCTCAGGAACCCTTTATAGCCCATCCTGGTGGCGTTCTGAGGGAACTCCGTGACTCAGGTGTTGTCTGTTGGAACCAGGCCGGTTGTACCCTGTAACCGAGCAAGCACTCTGATCTTTGCATACGCCATTGTGTCATTATAAGTCATTATAAGAACATGGGATAGTCACAGCAGTTCTCTCTGTAGCAGAGACAGCAGAGACTCGGCCACCTCCTTTGTCCCAATGACTTAAGTGTCATTGGAGTATTCGTAATACGTGCACCATGGAAACTTTGGTGTTTTCTGTTATAGTAGTCTGCTCTATGTCCACTCAGCAGTATACTGTTGGGGCAACTCATATTCTTAAATTTAAGCATTTGGATAATGGCATTAAATGAATTAATTGGTTTTGAGTTTCTGCCAGGTAAGACATAAACTTGAAAGCAAAATTATAAATCTGGGCCTATAAATCCTCGTTGTGATCACTCAAGAAAACCACTCTTACTTGAATGAACATTTAATGTTGTTTTCCAAATTTGGGACTGAGAAAGTGTTTTTGTTGAATTTTTAAAGGCTTATTTGTTTAAAGAACTCTTCCAACCACTGGAATGACAGAGGAATTCTATAAAATACTTAAAGTGCCAGCAGCTAAAACAGTGTAGTGGAGTGTGTGTTTGGAGCTGTGTACCATGGCCCTCTTCATATGAGCTAAGGTGGAGCTCTGACCAATCAGGACCAAATGTCAAGACTGACCCATAGCTGTTCTGTTGAATTGAATGTTGGTTAGAAAGGTCTGCGTAGGCTCTCGAGTTACTGCCTGGCAGTTCTGTCTCCACCACTGTGTCTCTAGCTCTAAGGCGGGGCTGAACCTCCTCGTGGACTCCTAACCACCACGCCACCACTCATAGATCCAGACTTCTCCTTGAGGTGGGAAGGGAGTGGATTAATTGCCGCTTCGGAGTAGGTTGCGACAGTCTCTGTCTAACTTGCTGGAGAGAAAAGTAGCTACTGAATGAGTGCTGTTGCCACTGAGTGCTTCTTAAGCTCAGCCTCCTTCCTCATGTTGGGCATTCATATAAAAATGTTCCTTGCATGTCATGATTACAGGAGATTAGTAAATGATAAGCATTATTTTTATTGTTAAATATGCTCAATAAAAAGTTAAAGTGTTACTAGGGAGAGAACGTAATTATTACAAAATAAAAATGTCTTGAATTTATTTTACATTTCAAAATTGCTCAGCTTAATCTCAGAGCTCCATAATAATTTTCTTCACCATGGTGCTAAGATTACCCACTCCTCAGTTACTTTTATTCTGCCCATGGCTAATGACGTGTGTGCCCAGTTGTGACAGGGCCCTGAGGTGGCCCCACCTCTTCCCTTGTCCCTGTTTCTCATCACCTACAAGCCTCATGATTACAGTTTTTTCTCTCCTCCATGACTTATCAGAGCACGTGTGTGTGTGTGTGTGTGTGTGTGTGTGTGTGTGTGTGTGTGTGTGTGATTTCACGCTGCTCCTCCTTCTACCTGCTTCCGTACAGCCATGATGGTTTTCTTGTGGAAAATTACCAGCAAATGAAAATCATTGCTTTTCCAAAGTTGTGCATCCTGTGATTTTGCAAGCTGTGGCCGGTGCTTCTCAGCCTGTATCCGTGGCAATATAAAAGTCTCCTCAAGAGCTGAGGGCGTGTGGGATAAGAAACTTAAACAAGATCATGGCATTCCTGGATGGACAGCTCTAAGTCCGCGCTGTCTGTCAGCAGCCTGCCAGGAATTAGGGTCCCAGAGGCTGCAGGCTGCTGTGTGGAAGCAGGTCACCCAGATGAGCCTGGCCCGCCCCAGTGGGTAACAGTTCATGAAAGCAGAAACCCTGGAGCTCACTGCTCAACTTCAGGCAGCTCACCAGTTTGGAAACTGTCTCATTCAGAGTTGATCATCATTGCCCTCCCATCCTGGAATGCTGGGCAGGGATGCTGAGAGTGCCCTGGGTTTGTGTTCGGAATGTTCTCTGCTCTGCTCTGGTGGAGTAGCGCATGCAGGGCTGTGACCCTTCCTTCTTTTTCCAAAGTAGGCTTGCTTTAGTATAATGGGCCACACCGTTGTTTCTCTTTGGTCTAGTGTTCAGTTCTTCTATCATAGATACAGTCAGGACACTTCAAGTAGCCAGCGGTCAAAACAGTTGTGTGTTTTCTGTCTCTTTGTTGTAAAGGATTATCTTCTGTTACCTTATTCAGAGTTCTTTTCTCTGGGGACAGGTTCAGCAAATAGAATTAAAAGCTAAGAATGAAATCCAGGTCTACACTTGTTCACTCTTTTGAACCACAGGTAGTTTTCATGATGATGGAATATCTTAAATATATCAAGAATTCCATTTACTTTAGCATTAGAATTTTGAAAATATTTTTAGAACATTGTCTGTGCCGATGTCCATCTCAGTAGATAAGAACTGGATGTCGGCTTCATTAGTGATGGCAGCTGCCATGAAGTCTCTGCTGTGTGCTTAGCGCTGTGCGTTTATATTAATTCTCAGGTACACAGCAAAAACTGCAAAACAAATACAGTTGGCTCCATTTTATTTATAGGGAAAACAGGGCTTTGAGAATTAGAATAAATTGTAGCACTAGATCCGTGCTGCAATAGATAGTGAGTGTATCCTGCCACTCAAAGCGATATTATACACAGATAGACCTGGAAAGATGGCCATGGCTTACCAGGAAGTGAATGACATGGACAGCAGCTCTGTCACACATACATGCACGCACGCGCGCACACACACACACACACACACACACACACGTACACACATATACACATCCATATACACATAACCATAAAAACACATACATATGCATACACAATATAAGCACAAATACATAGATACATATATGTACAAATATAACAACACATATAGACACATACATAGAAACAAATATAAACACACATATACACACATACATATACAAATATGAACCCACAATGAATACACAAACATAAACACATACATATACACACATACACACATATATGCACAAACATAACCACACATATGTATCCACATACACACAATAAGAGGCGTGTGAAGGTGCATCCAGAAGACGCAGCACAGGGTTGCACTGTTCCCTGAGTGGAACTCACCTCCTCCGTGATTTCAGGATGTGAAGGAGCTGTGTGTGCTGCTGTTGGACCAGTCCCTGCTGCTCCCGTCCCTGAAGCTTCTGTTGGAGAGTGGAGTTGAGAGTCTACAGGCCCTGGCCCTGCAGCAGATCTCAGCTGTCACTAAGGTATGCCCGGCTGATTTACTACTGCTCTTGTTTAAAATGCAAATGAGTGCATTTATCCTCATTAACAATAACCATGATCAATTTCCAGCTGCTTTATACATAGTATTCTTTGACTATAGCAGGTGCCTCTCTTCTATCCAGGCAGTGTATGCTTGGATTCATAGGCAGTTCCTGAGCCTCTCCCATGATCCAGACTCTAGATGATTGCTGAGAACACAGACACATGTAACAAACATCTTTTCAGAGAAACAGCAAACAGCATCTCAGTAGCATGAACCAGTGGCCCGGGTGCCTTGCTGCTTGGGATTTGGGTCTGGAAAAATTTGATCTGCTTGAGGCTGGCTTCCATCTCCTGGGTTGTGTGTGGTAGTTGCTCATAGACAGAAACATTTCCCAGCAGCACACACTGCCAACATCTGACGTCCAGAACTGTGGTCCTCTGGAACCTGAGCCTCAGCAGAAGCAGCGTTTGACCTTGAGGACAAGCGTGCTTAAGTCACCTTTGGAGATTCCTCCCACAAGGCTGGCTGTCTTGTGATGACTGAAGAAAGCAGCGATCTCTCTCTTCCTCTTAAGATGTGCAGTCTTCAGTTAACTAGCTCAGGGCTGTGTTGTAGCAAATTCTCATGAAATGGTCCTTCCCCAAAGCCTTCTCTACAGACATCCTTGTTTCACACGAGATTGTGTGCACATTCATGTACACACAGAGATGCAAGTGGACTCTATCATTTTACTGCCTGCTGTCTCCCTGTTAACAAGATGTCTTCTGGGGAGCAGAGAGAAGGAAGTTGTAGAACAGAGGTCTGTGCTGGCTGCAGAAGACAGCTAAGAAATAGAAGAAAAGATGGCGTTGATAAAATGTTTTATTAATGCAAAGTACCCAAATGTTGCACACACTGGATCTGACAACAGTCATTGAAGACCCATTGCTTTTGATCAGTTTTATTCTTGAAGTAGTATAAGAATGTCTGCAGAGACTTTGGAATGGCTGCCCCTTGTCACTGATGCCGGCAGGACCTTTGGGCTGCCTGACTGAAGTACTGGGGGTTGATCTCTTGCTAGCCTCCCATCTCGTTGCTGGTGGGAATATTTCTTGTATCTTCACTAAAATTGAGAATTATAATGAGTTTTTTTGAGGCTGTTTTTTTTTTCTTGTAAACCCAGGAAGATAGGACTGAACCAAAACAGTCCGACCGTGATTCTCCATCACATCCTCCTCCGTCAACTATCAAAATCAGAAAGTAAATGAGAACTAAATGGCACTAGTGGGCCTCCTCCGTAAGAAGGTCCTCAGAGCTTGTGAGGTGCCACATCGTGCTAAGACTCCGAGTTCGCAACTGCTCTGTACGCTTTGGGGAGTTTCCTTGGGGCCACGAAGCTGGGACCAGCCAGCGGTGCCCATCAGGCTTGAGACTGAAAGCCACGCATCTAAATTGTCTCACTGGCTATGTGGAGACACTCGCGTTTAGAAATTCGGTCATAAGAGTCTACCTTAAGGTGCGGGTATATTAGGGCAGCCTACTGTTTGCCTAAATTTACATCACCAAAATGTACATGTCTGGGCATCCTCAGACATGCTACATGTTCTGCATACTCTTATATTCAGTTGTAGGAAATGTATAATAAGGTCTCCGATCCTTGTCACCCATCTTTCCCAAGGTAAAATATGATATAACTACAGTAATCACGACCAAGATTGTAAGCGCTGACATGGCCTATTGGCCTTTTTTCATCTTTCACTAGAACTCCCCACTTCTCTGTGTGTGGAATCTGTGGCAGGTGGGTCTCCTGTGAGAAGTGCAGTCAGGAACCATGGTGTCTCTCTGCCACAGGCCTTCACTCTGCCCTCTGTAGCTGGAGAAACTTTGGTCATTATCTGCTCTTCATCTCTGTAATTTTGTCATTTCAAGAGATCTGGATAAACGAATATGCAGTTACCATGGTCTGTTATTGTTCTTCAGCCCTGAGAAAGGGTCATCTCATACATCCCTCAGAAAAGAGCATCAGCAGGCGATACTGTGTGCCCTGGCCTGCTGATTTTATATCATCCCTGGCTGCTGAGTGGGAACTAGAAACCTCTGCTGCTTCTCTTTGGTTCTGTCCATTAGTAAGGGCTAAGGTTCATCAATAACTTTAGTTTTCCCCTTATTGGTTGTTGATAGAGTTCCTGTTGACATTAAAAAAATAACATCTGGCAAAGGGATCCTCTGACAGCAATTGGTCCACACAGTGCACAGCTATGAAAGGAGAAAGCCCTGCACTTGTTTGCTGGTAGCATGTATTATTTTGCTGTTCATTATCAGCTGCTGACAGCTTTATAGGTGCTCGCAGTTACAGTGAAGACGCTTAAGTGCTGGTGCTGGCTGCAGCTTTCCCTTCAACAGCGGGACCCACTTCTCCCTCTAAGCACTTCTGGAATGGCACACCTCTAGTCTTCAGTATGTGACCTTATTCAAGTAGGCAGAAGCTTCTATCCTGGGAAGCAAACAGTCTTTCCTGAGCTGGTATTGGTATCACCCTTGGTGATAGTCTGCTGGGTGACTTCTCCACCAGTCTTGGTCAGATTGAGAGCTTGCTCACAGTGCAGTGCTCACCATGAAGGCTGTTCCTTGGCATGCTTGAAGTTGATTTCTAGGTTCTATCTGTTTAGGTCAAAATCCCCAAAGATAGCAAATGTATTTTACTATTCTTGTAAACTGAGATTATCTGTGTTTACTATTCCAGAAGGCTGGTGGCTCCTACCACTTATTATGTCCTCCTCTAGTGCTTCCCAGTCCTTCTGTCCCCCAGGCCATAGCCCAGACCCCTAGTGTAAAGAGTAAACCATGTTTCTGACCTTACCAAGGGCCTCTTTCCTTTCACAGTGCCTGCGTCTCTCAAGTCCCACTTGCTGCCAGGTATGACAATAAGAACAGTCCCTAACTCCTCAACAACCCTTCACTATTCACAAAGCTTCTGGGATGTGCTGCTCTGTTTTCACAGGGGAGACACTGAGTCACACAGCCAGTGAACAGCCAGGCCTAACATTCAAAGTCAGGCTAAGCCATGCTGCTTTAAAACATGTTGTGTACGGTGCCATCAAAGAAACGAGACTGTGGAATCGTCCTGAAGTGTGTAGTAATGCTAGGGCTGAAAAAGATGGGATCAGAGCTGCCACTGAGTCACCCATCTAGATTTTCTTTGTAAGCCTCTTATTCCCCCAGGCTAGGGTCAAGCATGACAGGGGACAGACCACTTCCCTAGCACTGTGCCATTGTGAGTGCCTTAAGCAAGACTTGCACCCTTTCTTTACCTTGTGCACATGGACCTTAGTCCTGCCCAGGGGAGTGACTCAGAGTGAGCAGGGCCCTTCTTCCCATGGCAGTACTTCACTGGTCTAGCCAATGTGTTCCTTTCATCTCAGCATCAAGGCACAACCTGGCAGGCCATGCTGTGACAAGTGCCTGAGCTGGAGGGAGAACCTTAAAAGTGCTCAGAAGAGCCTTCATGGGTTGGTAAAACCCACTGAAACCAAGGATCCCAGCTCTCTTTGTCCCTCTAATGCCTCAGTTTCTCCAAGTTTCTCCCCAGTAGGAGTCCCTTTCATGCGGGACTGTTGTTGGTGTTGTCTCTCACTTTCGGTTCTGTTTTGCTGTAGTATGATAGTGGACACACGTGTGAGGGGCTTCATGACCTCCTCTGTGTCTACAGAGCCATTCTTTGGTGTTGACCCTAGTATCAGTTTTTTGTTTGTTTGTTTGTTTGTTTGTTCAATGCAGCTGTCTTGATGATAAAGTCTGTGGAACACATCACAGAGTCTGACTGCTTCCTCCTGGGCCAGAAAGCTGGTTCGCTCATTTTTGTACCCATTTGACTTCTATGCAGCCAGTTTTGAACCGCACCAGTGTCTGGTTGACCTGTGTTGTAGACAGACGTACTGAGCACTATGTGCTCCGATGTTGTGTAAAGAGTGAGGACATTTGCAAGACATGTAAAGATAAACCAAGATATCCTCAATCACTCTGTTTAAATGGCGTATCTCTAGGGCACAGGGATTCAGAAACAACAGTGAATTGGAGCCCAAAGTCTAGCACTTTGCTCTTCACAGCCACAAGCAGGCTGGAGTTCTCGAAGGGCCTCTCCCCATGTTTTTAGATAAACCTTATGGCTTAGCCAAAGCATGTTAGACATTCTTCCAGATGTAGAACTCGCAGTCTGCCGAGGAGGTGAGGTCAGAACGTCATGTTCAAATACAGGATACAGGCATCATCTTGCGAGTGTTCTCATTTGAAGTACACACTTGTGTACACTTTTTCTGCAGTTGTAGGTTAATATTTTTAATAACTTACGTAGTATTAGTGTTATGTGAAGAAGAGGCAAATGTGCTCCCTAAGTAAACAGTGAAACGTTAGTAATGATCTCTAAAGTCGCCAAGATGAAGCCCCATATGCATTACGGTGCTGGAGTGCAGCTTCCCTCTTTACTGTAATTACTCTTAGCTGATGGAGATCTGTAAATTCAAAGGCTTGAATTCAGAGAAGGCTCATTATGTATTGTTGAGCAAGGAACTAAAGAAATAATGGTTGGAAGATAGTAATACTCTGTCTATAGCTATATATTTCTTTCCCAAGATATACAGAGTTTTATTTAGCCTCCAAAGCTGATCACCAACAGGAACACATGAAAGAGAGAAGCTTCTAGAAAATTCCTTATTCCCATTTGTCTGCTATAGCTTCAGCTGAACTGCACACCAGGCACTGTGCTAGGCACATGGAAATTTGCTTTACTGTCAGCCTCAGACCCTGTGCCTTTTTGATGGGACATGGAGACTTGAGAGAGAGCTCCTGCAAGGCTACACAGACCTTTAGAAACAGACCCAGGGCTGGAAATGATCTCTGCCACAAAGGACTGCCTCTCACCCTAGGTCATTTGTTTCGTGGGAAATGAGCCAACCCTTCAGACTTGGCTCATGCTTATTATAATCATAGCCAAACTGAGACCCAGAACATTATTTTTTCCTTCAAGCCCATACTACACCGGCTAAGCTAATAGCAAGGATATGTGATTTTTCTAAGGCTGTATACAAAGACAAAGTCAATTCCTAGAGAACTTAAGACCATATTAAACATACTTTAAAAGTCAGAAAATTACACACAAATACTTTTTTTTTTATTCTTAATTTTTTTTTTTATTAAGAAAGAAAAAAAATTTTCCGCCTCCTCCCAGCCTCCC
>NW_004949108.1:7422560-7435525 GCF_000317375.1 Microtus ochrogaster | reverse complement strand
AAGAAAAACATATAGCTATCTGCCTGGGTAGGGGAAGTAGACAAGATTGCCAGGCAAAAAATCGGGATCTTAAGAGTGGGGTGGGAGGGGGGTAAGGGGAGATGGGGAGAAAAGTGAGAAGGGTTGGATGGGGAGAACTTGGGGCAACACAAATACTTTTTTAAGAAGTTAAAACTTAAATTTTAAAATAACTAAAGAAATTATAAGATAGTAACTGGTTTCCCAACACTATAAAAATATAAAAATCTCTATATATCAAAATATAGCAAAAGTAGAAATTGCAAACAATAAGACAAAGTGTCTATTATAGTGAAGCCAGGGTTGACACATAAGTCATAAGGAGACCCCAAATTCTATTAAATGAGTGGAGGTCCTAGTCCCTCTGTTAACAACAGCAAGAGTGGTGATAGGAACTATGTGGGGGAAATTTAATTCTATAAACACACGAATCCAGAGTAAAGAAGTCATGAAATACCATTGCCTAGCTCCCAAATTAACACTTCACCCAGGCACTGTGTGTGATGGCAGCCGTAACAGTTTCCCAAGTTGGACAGCCTCAACGGCAGAGCCTGCTTTTCTTACAGTTCCGGAGATGAGCAGTCTGAAGTCAGAGCCATGGCCAGCTTATTTTCTTCTGGGGCCTCTCTCTGTCAGGAGGTGACTGTTGTCAGGCATGTAACTGCCGGCTTTCCTGTGTGTCCTCAGCTTTGGTCCTCAAAAAGGCACTAATTATAGTGGAGCCAAGCCCTTCCTGGTGCCTCCAGCTCACCCCTTAGCCCTTATCACCTCTTGCGAGGCCTGGTCTCTAACTAAACCTACTCACTGCGTGTTGAGGGAGCTGCGGGCATCTTCCCACAGCCCGGCTCCCGGCCGCCTGGTTAGCTTATGCCCAAAATAATTACACAGAAACTGTGTTCTCTTAAATACTGCCTGGCCCATTAGTTCTAGCCTCTTAATGGCTAACTCTCATATCTTGCTTTAACCCATCTCTAATAATCTGTGTAGCACCACCAGTCTTACCGGGAAAGATTCAGCATGTCTGACCTGGTGGCTTGCTTCATCGTGTCTGCCCCAGAGAGGAGAGCTATTGAGTCTGTCTGAGGCGTCTTACCTCACTTCCTCTTCCTCCCAGCATTCTGTTCTGTTTACCCCACCCACCTATGTTCTAACCTATCAGGGCCAAGCAGTTTCTTTATCAATTAACCAATGACCTTCCTCCATCAACTGCGTGCAGTCGTTGGGTAGAAACTGGGCTCTGTGCAAGTTTCGAATGCAGGAAAGGGACACAACACAGTTCAACTCATAATGACCCAATATTATCTCTCCTAGAGATTTATAGTACGGAAAAAGCATAGAAGAAAATATGTGCATAGAATGTATCCCGTGTAGTGCTTCAATAATCTCCATTTAAAACAGCTGAAAATTCCTAGCAGAAGTTAAATAATGGTGACATCTTTTCAATAGGCTATTTTGCACCCATTAAAAAAAAGCAAGTGTGAAAACCATAAAAACATTTTTATAATTCTTAGTATTATTGAGAAGACTTGTATCATGTGATCCCCTGTGAAAAGATTGTCTCAGTTCATAGCTCCTAGAAGGGGAGTGTGGACACCGTCTTGCTCTCTATATTACCAGCTTGGAAGACTGCTTTCTTTTCCAAAGTATTTTTTTTCTTTCCTTTTGCTTTTTAATTTCAAGAAGAATAAGTGGTGAGGATACATGAGATGGAGGAAGAGAAACCGCCCTCAGTAGTAGACAGACCAGATCATTAAAGCTTTAGTTAGAATTGTAGACAAAGGCTTTCTGAGGCCTAACAAGTTAACACAATGCGGTTAGTGCCTAGAGTGTTGTGGGCAGTGCGGGGTGAAAGGAGAGCCTGGCTGCTACTGCTGATGAAAGACAAACAGGCAACGGGCGTGCGGAGAGGCGCTGACCTAAGACTGTGGCTGCTCATTTCCTTTCTGGCCGGCGCTTCTCTTTAAAGTAGTTAGAATGGATCAGACAAAAACCGTGTCTGTCGTTACTCTTGCTATAAGTGTGTGTGAGGGTACCCACGCTCCACAGCACAGTGTGGAGGTCACAGTACCACTTTTGGGAGTCAGCCAGGGATGGGACTGAGGTCGTCAGGTCTGGGAGGCAAGCTGTCACCCACTGAGCCATCTTATCACCCCTCCTCCTTTTCTGCTTTTCAATATGGCCTTGAACTCACCATGTAGCCCAGGCTGGCCTTGAGCATCTAATGCTTCTGTCTTCCAACAGCTGGAATTACAGACTCCACCATGCTCAGATTTTGTTTGCTTTTTCACTCTGCATGTTCCAGATGTGCACAGAATGATTGTCTCTACAGCATTTTCCTTACAGAACACTATGCTGAAGCCGTTCTGTGCTTCTAAGAGCAGGCAGGAGGCCATGGGAGGAAATGAAATGAGCCAGTCACTACCATTTTCCCCACACTCCATCCTGAGAGGCAAGAGCAGAATCCCCGCAAGCCTTTCCCCACTCTCTGCCCACGACTCTTGGTCCTGACTCTCCTTCTCCTGGGGGCATCTCAGCAAGGAACGCTGAACTCCAACAGGCCTCTGCTCCTCCTGCTCTATCCCTGCTGGTCTCTGCAGCTCCCAGGAAGGCAGAACCCCACTCACCAGAAGCATGTGTGATGGATGTCAGACCTGAAGGGGCAGTGAGAGGGACCAGCTGTGCCAGAGGAGCTCTCTCCCTTCAGCTGAATCTAAATAGACACCAGCCTTGAACACTTACCTAGGACTTCTCACTCGGCAGGCCTAGACTCAACCTTTCATCCAGGAGCTCTATCAGACACTGGACAGGGCCTGCTGGCATGCGGCTGTCTCCTGAAGGCTGTGGTAGAGCCTTTATGTTGAAGGGTAAACCGGAAAATGACATGTGAAGTAACCCCTAGGACGTGTGCTTGCACTCCGCACAGATAACCATGTGGAGTGAAACAGTAAGACCTCTGCCTGTGGGTGATCCATCCATTCACATCCTTATTCCACAAATCCTGGGGTGCTACCGTCCTGTGGCCAGCCGCTCCGATCATGGGGGCTGCCTGAGTAGACACAAGCTATGGACTCTCCACCCTGGAGGGGCTGCTGTTCTAGAAGGAAACCAAGAACAGACAAACTCAGAGCTGAGCTGCTGAGACAGACCCCATCACGAGGCGCCCACACAGTGTTCATCGTTATGTGAGGATACAGCTACCATAGCGGAGTCCTGTGGATGCCGAGAGCAGGTCTCTGCAACTGTGCATGCGGTGGGGAGCAGGAGCTCCATGGGATGAAGATTCATGCTTGACAAGTGTGAAAAGCAGGGGTGGGCTTGCGCAGGGTGTGCTGAGTTAGAGAAAGCACAGAGCTTACAGACACATGGGCACCTATCAGGCCATGGTGGGAGCCCTCATAGGGCAGGAGAACCTGGCTCTTACACCAGTTACGTCTCCTGTTTAGTATTTCCAAGCAATAAAAGCCCAAAGCCCAATAGAGATGAACTAGATATTTTACTAGGTCAAAGGTATCTGTGCATGAATTTGGAAAGCCCAAGCCAGGTGTGGTTTGTACCTGTAACCCCAGCGCTCGAAAACCTGAGATAAGAGGGTTGCTGTGAATTCCAGTTTTAGGCCAGTTTGAGTTACATGTGAGATTCTGCCGCAAAACAAGTGTGTGAAATGAGAAGCCGGAGAAAGAGCCCTGAGGGCTTGGAGATGCCAGGATAGCAGCATCCAATGCCCTCGGAATTGGAGATCGATTTGCTGCCAAAATAGATCTTTATCACATATTTGTACAGTTTATAAAACTGTGACAGCATTTACTGAAGTCAGCTCGCTTGGCTATTTAACCGATGTGAACTGCACTGGGTAGTAAAATAGAAAAACTATAAAACCCTTGTACCCTCCATCCCTCCACCATCCCCTGCAGTGGGGAACCAGAAAGGTCACCCCAGCATAGCAGGAAGAGGTGTGTGTCAGGTGTGTAGGGGGCTTGAAGGGAGGAAGGATGAGCCTGGCTAACAGCTTTAGAAAAGGTCACAAGAAAGTTGCGCTGGAGCTGATGTTTATGTCGGGCTATGAACAATCCTGATGCATTGTTGATAAAGCCAGCAAATTTTATTATCTATGCTTCTCTCAGTCTGCGCCAGTAGACAGTGTCTTCCTCCTCAGTACCTGCTCTTCTCCATAACACACAGGTAGGAAGAAGCACACTGTGTAGAGGTTTGTGATAGAGTTGATCTAATTAATTATTTAGTTAATTAATTGACTTTGAAATGCCACATAATTTTTGAGATCCATACAACCACAGTTAAAACCTGCCATGACAGCAGATAGAACCAGCCATGCAATGGTCTCATGTTGCCAGAGGGCAGTAATGATTTCCGATATGCTATCCATGTTGACTCAGTTCTTTGCAAGAAGGAATGATAATCCAAAACAGTAAAAATGTAAATAAAGCAACAAAGCCATGGAGAGTCATGTGTAGACATGGAAGATGCGACCTGCGCCTCCCAGGGCTTCAGTGAGAAGAATATCACCCACTACTCCTCAGTGTCTTTCGCTCACTCTCACCAGAGCAGGAAGACAGGCTTTCTTACCCTGAAAAGATTTGTTTTCATGTGGCTCTGCATTCAAGAGAGAATTGGGGTAAAGACCATAGATGAAAAGATCAAGAAAATGGTAAATGTGGTTGTTAGGCTCACTTGGACTTTAAAGGTGCAGACTGTGGCTCTACGACTTACTACAATGTTAAGCAAACATTTCTTGCACGTTAATTTCCGTACGTGTGAAACTGAGACATGAAAGTGCTGACTTCCCAGGCTGAACTGGAAGGGGCTCCTTGAAGTGCTGTTTCTGCAGCATTAAACATAATGCATGGTTCAATATATGATTGTTGGAATAGTCAGGGCTGAGCAAGGGTCTGGTGCATTGTCTGCTTGTGTTAAAAGGAAGCTGTGTCTGTTCATCTCTGACCTTCAAGGTGCTCACTTCCCCCCTGCACTGTTTGGCATAGGTCGCCTTCAGCTGGATGTGCATAATGCGGAAAGCCAGCAGACTGCATGTGACCACCTTGTGGAGAGCACAGAGAATTGTGGGAGATAAGGCTGCAAATGTCCACTCACGGGTTTCTTATTTCTTGAAGGTGGATGACTCCAATTGTGACCAGGAGCTGCTTGACTTGCTTGTGGATGCCAGGCTGTTGGTGAAATGTGTCTCCACACCCTTCTATCCACGTATTGTTGGCCACCTTGTGGCCACCAAGCAGCAAGGACGCTGGGATGCAGAGGAACTGGCTAGACACCTGCAGGAGGCCGGATATGAAGTCGAAGCTGGGTCACTCCTTCTGGCTGTGCAGGGGACTCACCAGGCCTTCAGAACTTTCAGCACCGCCCTCAGCGCTGTGAGGCAGTGGGTGTGAGCAGTTTCCCATGACCCTGCCCCTGGAGTGAGAGACCGTCGGACCCTGAAGCAGAACATGTAGAAGTTACCTGTTCTCAGCATTTCTAACAGTCATGAATAAAGGCATATATAAGTGGCAAGTGGGTGCTCTTAAGTGCTTTCTTCCTCATACTGATGGGTTTGCATATTCTGTTATTACTGTCGAGTATTTTATTTTATTTTTGCCTTTTCTGGTTGGAACACAATTAACTGAATCAGAAGCTATAGCTCAGAAAATTGGAAATGGTGGCATGTTATGTGAGAGATGGTAGTATAGCCAGTGGCTTGGCCAGCTGTCGTAGGCTGGAGGATGAATAGTCCTGTGTTCAAGGCCAAGATGGTTCTTGTGGCCTTAGGTCCAGTAGTCAATCTCCCCAAGCCTTGAAGATCAGTTGTATGAAGATCAGTGCTATATTATATAGCTCACAGAGTTAATGAGTATTGTATGAGGGTGTGTGTAGTAAGTCTTTCTCTGTCCTGCCAGCCAGCTCCCAAATAATGACATGGAGACTTCCGATTAATTATGAAAGGTTGACCTTAGTTTAGGGTTGTTTCTAACTAGCTCTTATAACTTAAATTAACCCATTTCTATTCATCTGTGAACTGCCATGTGGCTCATGGCTTTTATCTCTCCTCCTGCATGTCCTGCTTCCTCTGCATCTGGCTGGTGCCTCCTGCTTTCTTCTTCCCAGAGCTCTCTCTCTGGAAGTCACACCTATACCTCTTGCCTAGCTATTGGCTGGCTATTCAGCTTTTTATTAAACCAATCACGGTGACATATCTTCATGCGATGTGATCAAATATCTTGCCTCAGGTGTGTATAGTGAAGCTCCATCAAGTACATAGAAAAGGTTTAAGTAGGCCTGGAGGGATGGCTCAGCTGTTAAAGGCTAGGCTCACAACCAAAAATATAAGAAAAGGTTTAAGTAGTAATGATACTAATATTAACTGTCCTGCCTGTTAGCTATTAGAATATGTGGATGTTGTCTATAAGATGCAGCCAGATGATCAGGAATAACACATGGGCTGCTGATCAATTAGCATGATTGTCAGCGTAAGCATATTAAGGCTGACACATTCGCATGTCCATAAAGTCACAGAAGGGCATTGCCCACAGTGAAGGGGATAAGGACTCTCATACATTGCTCCTCCTGCCCAAGCATGTGATCAAAGACAGAACCTATGGCCCAGCTTCCTGGATTTGGTTTTCAAGAGTCTCATTCAAACCTTACAGCAACAGCCTAGGTCATGGGTTGGGGGAGCATTCATACCAACACCATGTCCTTTCCCATCACTATACTCTGGCTCGAAGCTCCTCCCCCCTGCCAGCACAAAATAATTTGGGAGGGGAGTTAGCTGATAATCAATATGTGTAATGTATGTGTAAAAGGGATGACATTTTATTCATCTTTGGTCACGAACAGTAACCTGAAGATGCTGCCCGTGGTCAGTTTCTATTTCCCGCTAAAACCAGTAGGGTGACCATAACTGTGCTGCATGTAAGACTCTGCCTTGTAGCGTATTGGAGTAGAACGACGCCACTTTCTAAGCCATGGATGCCCATCCAGAGGACAGCAGCCTCTAAGGATGTTGTCTCTTCACCTGCTGGCCTGTGTGCACTGGCATCCCCTCGCTCCTACTTCTCTGGAAGCAGCTGTGCACTGTAAACAGAACACTCTTGTTGTCCTTGGACACTTGCTGCTAAGTGCACTCTCCCAGCCCATGGCCTCTGAGTTCCTCTCCCCAGATCTTAGTAGCACTTGAGAAAGGCTGTCACAAGCCTCAAATCCTTGAGGAGAAAGGGATAACCTATGCTTTCACTCCATAGCCTTGCTCGTCTGGAGCCACACTTGAAGGGTTTAAACAGTTGCTATGGATGGGAGGACAAAACCAGAATGCAACAAATTCACTCCAGATAGATAGCAAACAGTTGCAGAATTGGTCCAGAATAGAGCTGGTCTCTGTGTTAGTGTTCAGAATAACCACCATAAATGCCAAATTGAGTAAAATAGCTTGTCTTTCTGGTGAGGAATTCATCAGCTACCTCAGACTTTGCTCTTTGAAAATGAAGCAGAAGTGGCTACAGTGGCCTCCAGATGTGCAGTGGAGAGACCTGGGGTAGAGACTCGATGAGCCAGGGTGGCTTTGAAGTGGCCTTCATATAAAATAGCCTCCGTGTGAACTCAGACCTCCACACAGGCTACTTGTCTGTAACCCTGGGTTTCCTCCTCTGTAAGGAGGAGTAATAGTACCTCCCTCGGTTTATTAAATTGACTAATGATGAAAATCAGGGTTTGGCTCAAGAGCAAGCCTTGGCTAAATTGCCACGTTCATTTCATCATGAAATATCTTAGACCCTCTGCTGAGCAACCTGCATGAACTTTTGGAAAATATTTAAGTGATACGCTACTCTGTTTTCCGTTCCTTTCTTCTGGGGAGCGTCAAGTGGGCTGGACAGGCTATCTCAAATGAAAACAACACCAAACTGACGCTGACATTTCCAAACTCCCAGTCTCACTTATCACTGAGAGGCCTTTATGCAAACCTTCCCTGGTGGCCTAGCCTTCTCCAAGCAGATGTTTGTGATCTGACCACACTGACATGCTCTGTAAGGCAGCTGTTATTATAATATCACTTAACTGACCAAGGGCAGATCAAGGACTCTGGAAGTGATTAACAGCCACTTTTGAAGGTCACCTGGACCAGGGGTTACCACAGGCTACACTAACTAAACTCCCCCAAGGGCAATTGAAACACTGATGTCTGAACCTGGAGTGCTTCATCGCATGCTCTGACCAACAAATGGAGTCAGAACCTCTGGGATAGTCTTCCAGAGACTCCCAGCCACATCGGGTAGGGGAGCTGAACTCTGTCCCTGGCTTCCCATCCCATGTTGGCCACCTGTTAGTCACTTGCTTTCATTCAGAAGCAAATAGAAAATTCATTCTCAAATAAAAACTGTCATTGTGTTAGGCATTCTCCAAGACTGATGGATTAACACTTCAGTGGCTGTGGAGAGCCAGATGTTGCAGATCCAGAGCCAAATTATCTTGGAATTTCTTCCATTCCTTAAGTAGCCATTTATTGCTCACTTTTGTGTATGACATAATATTCTTGTGACTGCCAGCCAAAATCTCCCTTTAAAAAGCATTTTGTGTGTATGGGTGTTTTGTTGGCAAGTACTTCTGTGCACCACACGTGTGCCTGACTTTCACAGAAGAGGACATTAGATCCTCTTGGACTGGAGTTACAAATGGTTCTGAGCTGCCCTTTGGGTGCTGGGAATTGAGCCTGTGTCCTGTAGAAGAGCAATTAGTGCTCTTGACCACTGAGCCATCTCTCTGGAGTATACAGACTCCTATGACCCAACCACTAAGAATATCACCCTATAGCATGCGGAGCCTGTAAACAGACACTTCCTGAAGCTTTGCTGAAACATCAGCCCACTGAGCTGATGTTTCTACCAATGTTTTTGAAACTGTTGGTTTATGACTTTCTTTGTTCTATTCTGTAAAAAGCTTCATGAAACAGCTACCATGTTGAAACATGGAATATGGGGTAAAGCAGGATTGTGATCCCAAGCCATTCATTGCTCAAATTTGTGACTCCCTTTGAGGTAAGAGATATGTTTTCTTTGTCATCAAAAAGACCGCCAGTCTGGCCGGTCTCTCCCTACCAGTCCCCTTTTGGAAGGAAGGGCAACTGGAAGGTCCTAGTTCTATTTCTGTTGCTGTCATAAAAATACCCCAACAAAGGCAATTTAAGGGAATGTGGTGGTCTGAAGAAGAATGCCCCCTGACTCATAGATTTGGATGCTTAGTCATCAAGGAGTAGTACTACTTGAGAGGGATTAGGGGGTGTGGTCTTGTTGGAAGAAGTGTGTCACTGGGAGTAGGCTTTGAGGTCTCAATAGCCCAAGCCAAGCCCAGTGCCTCTCTTCCTGTTGCCTGTGGATCTGGATGTAGAACTCTCAGCTGCTTCTCCAACACCATGTCTGCCTATGCGCCATCATACTGCCTGCCATGCTGATAATGGACTAAACCTTTGAAACTACAAGCAAACCCCACTTAAACACTTTCTTTGGTAAGAGGTGCCGAGGTCCTACTATCTCTTCACAACAACAGAACACTGACTAAGACAGGGAGAAAGAGTTTTTATTTCAGCGCATAACTCCAGACGATGATCTATCATTGTGAAGAAGTCAGAACAGGGACTTGACACCTCTAGTCTCATCTGCAGTCAAGAACAAAGAGAATGAATGCATGCGTGTTTAGTGCTCAGCTCTGCAGGATAAAAGGGCCAGCCAAGGACATCCACCCTGGCCCTGAAACTAGAGCCAGTGAAAGAAACACAGTTTGATCCTGAAATCAGAGCCATCTCTGCCCCTGACTAACTAACCAATCCCTGTGCAGGAAAACTAAGCAATTTCTGACCAGAAAATCTTCTCCCTAGGAAATCTCTGCCCCTAAAAAGCCGTGTGTGTGTGTGTGTGTGTGTGTGTGTGTGTGTGTGTGTGTGTGTGTGTGTGTGTGTAGTCTTATATAAAACCCTTCTGCCTATTCAATTACTGTCTGTCCTTTCCCACCCTGGCAGAGGCAGCCATTCTCCTGGACTCCTCCTTCCCAAATAAATCACTTTCTTTAAAGAGTTTTGGGTGAAGACTTTCTTTCACCAGCATGGAGCAGTAGAACATTAGCTGAGACATTTTCTTATGGAGGCTGAGCAGAAAAGCAAGGAAGAATTTTCTGAGACGTTTTCTTAGGGGGGCTGAGGGAAAAAACCACAGAAGAAACAGCTGGGAAACTCCCTTAGATGTGGAGCAGAAAAAGTAACTTTGCACGGAGCCAGAGGAGATTGGTACATTCCTGCAGGAGTTTCGCTTTCAGCAGAGTGAGGCAGAAGAAGTAACATCTTGGATGGGAACTGATCAGCGCTGAAAAAGAAACAACTCCGCTAGGACATTCCCTTAGGGGAACAGTAGAGCTCAGCTAGAATGGCTCATTCTCGGAAGATTGAATTGCTACATCCTAAGGGAAGGACATTCCCCGTGCACCCCAGCTTCTGGAGTTGCCTGACTTCCCAACAAGTCAGGATACCTTTCTCTCCAGAGCACTAAAGCTCACAAGCTCACTTTCCCTTCTCCAGATCCTAAACCCAGGTAATAGTGATGCCCACAGGGGGCTGGGTCTTCCCATCCCAATCAGTATGATTGTGACAGTCATCACAGGCCAACCCAATCTAGACAGTCCCTCATTACGACTCTCTTCCCTTCCCAGGTGACTCTAGGTTGTGTCAAGTTGACAGAAGGAACCCTCACAAAAAAGCTGTTGTCTTTATTGCCCGAAGCTATCTGCCACCTCCAGTTCACTCTCTGCCTCTCAGGGGAAAGTGTGTTGGATTGGCTTGAAAAAGAAGGAATCTAATGTCAGAAGTGAAAAGTTCTGTGGTTTATTCAATTGAAGTCTAATTTGGACTGAGAGAGGTTGTTTTGTATTGGGGTTTGGTTGGTTGGTGGTTTTTAATCAGCTGTCTTTGGTCCCTGGGTCTGAATGGCAGCACCCTTGGAGGGACAGCATGAGTTAAGTTCTCCACCGTTTTCAAAATTAGCTCTTACCTTTTTGCAAAGAAAACTCATTATGATAAACCTAGCAAGAACTCAGTCAAAGGCAAGCTCGCCCTATGATGTGGAGTGAGCTGGGGTTTCTATAGTTAACTGTAAACGCTAAAGCTCCATGCACATTTGGCTTCAGCAGCTGGGGATTCAGTCACTCTCCTTAATAACTCAGAGTCATTAAAAGCTGAAGATGGCTTATACAATGGCAAAATAGACTTAGGCTTTACAGGAAGAAAAAGAAGCTTCTTCATTTGAGTACTCGTGCAGTGGGTTTTCTCACCACTGGCAGACCTGAGTTGGAAGACTGGTTTTCCATTCTGATGAATCCGGAGCTCTCTAGTCTGAGAGCAGCCTTGCACACTTGAGAGCACTAGAGTGCAACCTGCTCACAGCGGCAAGTCCAGGATCACACACACCAAATGGTTGCTGGTGAAATGGGAAGTTCATTCCACTCTGGACCGGTGTTGAACTTCTAGGGTATGATTTCCCCGGAGCTCTGGCTGGCTGCCTGCAGGCACCCAGGCCCATTCCAGAAGCCAGAAGCTTTATAACCCAAGCAGGGGAGAGAAGCCAGGCTGTGTGATTTGATGCTGGTGGGTTCTGGAAACAGGAATTGTTCTAATGCTAAGGAGAACAGAGGCAGAACAGATGGGAATTTGAACCCAGCTTTCACCCATCCTTAGCCTACTGATGTCGGGGGGGGGGTCTATTCTTGCAAGCAGCATACTGTTGCTAAGAGCACATTTAGACTAAAGTCAGGTCTATGAATCTGAAGTCAATTTGGCCAATTTATGACCTTGGTCACCTCTGTTTATCTTCCTCTGTTTCTGTTACCCGCCACACCTCCTCATTGTAAGCCTCAAGTTCATTTTCAGGTAAAGCAGAGGATGAGGCTGGGAAGGAAGAAGAACACCTGGAAGAGAGAGCTAGGGGAGGGTGGACCTAGGCCTTGACCTTGCTCAGCCCTCACTGGGAGGCCAGACAGGAGATTGAAATCCTAAGGATGCACCCTGACTGTTCCCTGTCTCATCTTTGGACACTTGAATCATGACTCTCTCTACATCTGAACTGGGCTAAGGCAGCATTAAGAATCCTGCCCTTCTAGGAATTAGACAGACATTCATTTTGCTAACCAGAAGACTCAGGACAGGCCTTCCTACCGTGTCAAGGTTTGTTGTCCTTTGGTTAAGGTGTAAGCCAGAGTTCAGTGGCTCGGGTCCTGCGATGTGCAGACTCAGCTTGCTTCTCTCTTAGGAAAGGGACTGAACTGCCCTGGATATTTGCTGTATGTATTCATACCCAGATCCAGGCATGTCCCCTTGACAAGTGTCACTGAACCCTGCCCTACTCTCCTCCCTTGCCACCCATCATGTATTAGGCTGAGTCCTTGGATGTTCCTCCTGCCTTTCCCATGCTGCAAACAGTGTCTCCTGTGTCCTCCTGGGTCCCACTCTTTCCTCTCTGGCTGCCTCACCCCAAGTCCATGGCCTCTCTTGACAGCCACATCAGCTGCCTCTTTATTATGGACATCTTCCTTGTCATACTTCAATTTGAAGCCCTTTAGTGATCTCTTGTCTGAAACTCTGTAGCATGATGGTAAAAGCATTCCCTATGCTTAGGTGGGGAGCTGCTTCATGCAACATAAAAATCCTTTCTAGGCAATTCTCACATTAACCCTATTATATATTATTTTTCATGTATTTTATGAAACATTGTGAGATTTATGGGGATCTCAATGCCGCTCAATCATAGTCATCAGAACTGAACCAGTACCTGCTTGATGTGGGAGTGTCATATATCAATCTGTTGATTTCATTGGTTAAGGAATAAAAAAACTGCCTAGGCCCCTTGATAGGCCAACCCTTAGGTGGGTGGAGTAAACAGAACAGAAGGCTGGGAGAAAGAAGCTGA
>NW_004949108.1:7405325-7422175 GCF_000317375.1 Microtus ochrogaster | reverse complement strand
AACATCATAAGGACTTTAAGCATACAGTGCAGTAGATTGAAGCCTGTTTACTTTGTGTGACACATTATTAAAAATTTCTCCTCATGCATAATTGAAACTTTCTACACATGAAACAGTTTCCCGTCTCCCCCGACCCCATTTGAGCTGACACCGCCCTATTACATAAGTGAGCACATACAGTATTTGTCTTTTGGTTATAATTTGGCTTACTTAATGCAAAGGGGGGCTTTTGTAACTTTTTTTTAAAAAAAAGTCAGAGACTGTGGTATGTTGAATTATATCCACTGTACTGACAATTGGGAACTCATTCATTTTCTTTTTTGAGAAATTGAAAGGATAAATTAAATTAAAACTTCCCTAATATTACAATTATGGTTTGCCATCTCAAATTCTTGCATTTCTCAAATAAGTTGGAGGAGTCTTTTAGTAAACCACTGGATGCAGCCATGGTTTAAAAGTCTTACATGGTTTCATGGTAGCTGAGTCTGCCTTCTAATACAGAAAGCATTTCCCAATGTTTTAAATTAGCTCATCTACCGAGAGTATTCCCTGAACCTGAAAAGTTTGGAAGAGCTGATTCCAAGCCAGATGCCACATCCTTTTGGAGTAAAATCCTTGATAATGTTCTCCCTTGATTTCATGGTGTAAACTTCCTACTTTTCAAATATTTTTAAAAATTATGTGCATGTTCTATCGGGAACTCACCAAGGCCAGCTGGCGTGGGTCTGAAAAAGCCTGGGATAAAACCGGACTCGCTGAACATAGCGGACAATGAGGACTACTGAGAACTCAAGAACAATGGCAATGGGTTTTTGATCCTACTGCACGTACTGGCTTTGTGGGAGCCTAGGAAGTTTGGATGCTCACCTTACTAGACCTGGATGGAGGTGGGTGGTCCTTGGACTTCCCACTGGGCAGGGAACCCTGATAGCTCTATAGGCTGACAAGGGAGGGGAACATGATTGGGGGAAGGGGAGGGAAATGGGAGGAGGTGGCAGGGAAGAGACAGAAATCTTTAATAAATAAATAAACGGAAAAAAATTATGTTCGTGTGTGTGTAGGTGGTGGACCTTTCTGTCCTGCCAGTCAGCTCTATCCCACCAGCCAACTCCCAAATAACCACACAGAGACTTATTATTAATTATAAATGCTGGACTGATAGCTTAAGCTTGTTACTAACCAGCTCTTACAACTGAAATCAACCCATGTTTCTTATCTACACTCTGCCATGTGATGGTACTTTTTCCCCACATGGCATGTTCACCTCCTACTTCGCCTGTGTCTGACTGGCGACTTGGCCGTTCATCCCAACATTCTCTCAGTCTGGCTTTCCTGCCTCACCTCTTCCTGCCCAGCTATTAACCAATTGACCCTTTATTAAACCAATGAGAGTAATACATATTCACAGTGTACAAAAGGATTATTCCGCGGCATCTGTGTGTGGGTTTACGTGGATGACTGCAGTGCCTTTGGGGGCCAGAAGAGGGCATCGAGGATTCCCCCTGGGCTAGAGTTACAGATGATTGTGAGTCTCCCAATGTGGGTCCTAGGATCTGAATTCAGGTCATCTGTAAAGGCAGTGCTTAACTACTTGTTCATCTCTCTAGAATACTTTTCCTAATTTTTCATCCAGCTGAGACAATCCATGTTTTTCTTAAAAGTCATCTACTTCTCGGAGTTTAATAAAAGTGTTGAAACATAAACAGGTATCGCCTTTATGCTTTATTCTGTATATCTTTATATTTTTAGGGTAGTTTTGTTTGTTTAGTTACTTTTCCTGCTGCTGACAGAATGCCCTGATAAGAGTAACAAGGGAAGAAGTGTTGATTTTGGCTTGTAGTTCCAAGGGGATGCAGTTCATCGTGGTATCTTAGGATGCCTATCGCTGTAAAGAGATACCATGGCCACAGGAACTCCTATCAAGGAAAACACCTAATTTAGATGGCTTAGAGTTTGGCGGTTTAGTCCATTATTGTCATGGTGGGGAGCAGGGCAGCACGCAGGAAGACTTGGCCCTGGAGAGTCAGCTGAGCGTTCTCCATCTGGATCCACAGGCAGCAGGAAGAAACTATGAGCCACTGGCCTGGCTTGAGCATCGGAGACCTCAAGGTCTACCCACACATTGGCTTATTCCTCCAACAAAGCCACTCCTACTCCAATAAGACCACACCCCCTAATAGTGTCACTCCCTGTGAGCTTATGGGGGCCATTTCTGTTTAAACCACCATAGGGCGGAAGGCGTGGCAGCAGACAGGAGCCAGTCTGTATTGTCACAGCCGCAGCAGGTAGCAGCCAGAGTGCTCTTTATTCACCTTTGACTAAGTCCCAGACCCAGCCCTTGATACGGCACCACCCAGCCCACAGTTAGAGTGGGTCTTCCTACTCAGCTAATCGAGAAAACCCCTCACAGCCATGTCCAAAGACTCATTTTCCCTGTGATCCTTAGGTCCTGTCAAGTTGACAGCCAGTGTCACAGCTGTGTACATTTCCGGGGCTAATTTTGTATGTTTTAGACAAACTGAGAGTTCTGTCACCTGATTTTTGTTTGTCTGTTTGTTCGTTGTTATTTTTGGCAGTCGAAAGGTCACCTCCTGTTGTTCAAAGCTTTGATTTCCCGGCATTCCTTTCTTACTCATCGCTAACAGGCCCCAGTTGCAGGCTTTGTAAAAGTTCCATAGGGTTTTGCTTTGGAGACAGATTCCATCATCAGCCTCTGTGTCCAGTGTTTCCCCTGGTGCCTGGGAAGACCTCACTCTGTGGATCCAATTGTACTGAAGGAGCCTTTCACTCCCAGCCCTGTTTTCAGAATCAAAGAATGGTGATTTTTCTGCCCCAATCCCTGGTGGTATCCTGGGTAATGCCCAGTCTCTGGTTCCATCTGCTCTAAATAGAATCATCAAAGTCTATGGCAGGGGCTCTTCCGGGCTTCCACCATTGTATTCTCCAAACATTATCTAAGGACCTGGGCTGGACTGGGGGCTAGACTCTTCTTATTCCGACCAACTAGCCAAACCACTGTTTTCCCTGGACGCCAAAGTGTTGTCTCGTTTGCTTCTTACAATGACCCTGCAAGAAAAGTGTTTTGCATTCTCAGTCTGCAGAGGAGGAAGCTTCCAGGCAGTGGGCTGAGCCACTGTTCCCAGCCCCTAGTCCCAGAGGTGGTGAATAGCTACACAGTGCGTGTTTCAGGGATCCCTCGAGAAACCCAGTCTCACTACCCCTGTGCCTAGATTCCTCCCTGCTTACTTTTTTCTTTTTATTATTTTTTTCATTTATTTTACATCCCTTCTGGTTTCCCCTCCCTCCTCTCCTCCAAACCCCACCCCCTCCACTCTGCCCCTCCCATCCACTCCTCCTCTGTTTCCGTTTAGACAGCATGGGTGTCCACAAAACATGGCTCCCTGCTCATTTTTTATGTTGTCTCAGAATCTCCTCTGAAAGGTGGAGACTTTCAAACCAGAGGAACAAAGGGAAGATAGATCCCCTGAGAGAGGGTGTGGCAATTTACCTTAGGCGGTTGTGCTATGGCAGAAATGTGGATCCCACAGACAGGCTAGCCATGCAAGTGTCATTCTGTAAACCGATAACCAGCCACAGAAGAACAGGGGCCAAGACCACTGGGTTGGGGACGCAGATGCTACCTCGAGTCTCTTTTTGCACTGGTTACCAACAAGCTCTGCATCTCTCTGTGTCTGGGTTAGGCTCCCTCCTGCAACGTGACCTTCTGCAAGGGCAACACATGACTCCCTGAAGCCTGAGGCTTGTCTCACAGTTCAACCAGGGAGAAAAGGGTTTCTTTCTCTCTGCCCCTTTCGGGCAAACAGAGGACCTGGGGCCGATTCTAGATGGGGTTTCAAAGGCTGCTCCCCCAGAAGGAAAAGACGAGGTGTGAAGGACCTGGATCTTAATGACCATGGTGATGGAAATCTCATTAGGACCGTGACAGGGAATCAGGCATGTGTATATCTGATCCAGCAGCAACGGGAGGCACGTGCGCAACAGACAGTCTTGTCAAGACGTCTGATGTGTTGCAGAAGGGCCTAGTGTAGAGAGAGGAGCAGGTGAGGGAGTGTGCCAAAGCTGCCACTTACCACCTGTGTAACCCAGGCAGGGCCTGTGTGCCCCAGGTAGGACCTACGCTCCTGCTGCCATTCAGAGACATCTTACCTTGCTTTCAGACTTGCTGAAGGGAAGGGAAATACCAGCCCAGCCCTTGGCCTTGTCATTCCTCCTGGGAAAACTTACTTATGAGGGGTTGTCATGGCAACACCCTGCTTTTTTTTTTTTCCAAGCCCGGAGTCAGGCTGGTTGTTAACCATGCAGACACTGTCAGTCTCAGGGCCAGAGGTCTTCCTAAGAAGAGCGACCACTGTTCACACTGGGCTTCTGTCCAGTGGAGGCTTTGGGTTGGGCTGTTCCCAGATCACCTGGATCTCTGTCTCTCAAGGCTCTCCACTTAAGAGAATGGCTTTGGAAAGTGTCTACAAATGAGGTCTTACAGTCCCAAGCTTGCTCAGTCCACTGTTCCCATAAGTTCCAGGCATGCAGAGTAGCTGGGATTCAGGACGATGAAAGGGGTCCTTTTCATCTTCTGTGTCAATGCCCTGCATGGCCCTTTCTCAGTCTTGGATTTGTGTGACACCTTCCTTATTCTGCTGAGGGCACAAAGGCAGGAGCAGGGGGTCAAGGGACACAGCTAGGATGTCCACTCAGATGCAGTAAAGCTGCAAACGGGGTACTTCCACTTTGGGTCTCACCTTCTATCCCAGGATTCCACAGTGCTCCCCCAAACTCCTGCTGACTTTGCATGCTAGGACTTGGGCTTTTCCAAGCAATGGTCGCTGTTCTGCTCTTCCTGTGAAATATTCAAATACTGTAATGCTGATAGAAAAAAAAATTCCTACATTATTTTCCCTTTGGTGTGTGCATGCATGCGTGTGTGCATGCACGTGTGTATGTATGTATGTGTGGGAGAGAGAGAGAGAGAGAGACAGAGACAGAGAGAGAGAGAGAGAGAGAGAGAGAGAGAGAGAGGGAGAGGTTATACCATAGTATATATGTGGAGGTCAGAACACAACCTCAGCTGTGATTCCCCATCTTTTACCTTGTTTTACCAGGGTCTCTTGATCATCCCTGCGTATGATCACAAGTGAGCTGGGGGATTGTCCTGTGACCACCTCTCAGTTGCCTTTAGGGGCAATCGGACTGTAGACGTGTGCTACCCATCTGGCTGTCCATGGGTTCTGGAAACCAAACTGAACTCCCTCATGGAGGGAATTCTGGATGGTGATGGCTTCCTTCAGTAAGTAGGCCATGCTGCCCATGATAGCGGCTACAGGGGCTTCTGAGCCAAGCAGTGCAAGGCCAGGTATATCTGTGCTCCTGAGAACTCTGCTCTGGAGTTCTCACAAGGTGCACTGTGGTTCCGTACTCTGTTCTGTGGGCAGAATAAATGTACCAGTCCCCCGTTGCATCCTGGGACACTTTTTGATGAGGACCTCAATGGATCTCTAATCAACAACAGCTGAGTTTGCCGCTGGGGAAGGAGTACAGCAATGACTAGTATTGGTAATCAACTTGAGAGACTCTGAAATCGCTGAAAAGACAAACCTCGTGGCATGAGGAGGTTTCTACAGTGCCTTAACTGAGATGAGAAGGCTTAGCCTAGACGTGGGTGGCATCACTGTAGAGGCTGGGATCATCCACTGGATGAAAAGGGGCATTTCTGCTCCTTGACAATGGATGAGATGTGAGCATCCACTGCAAGGTCCAACCCCCACACCTTCTCTACCACATCCCAGACTGCACCCTGGAACTGACATAAGAGGAACCCAAATGAACCTTTACATTGTTTCTCTTGGTATTTTGTCAGCAAGCATTGCAGTATCATTTTATCCCCAGTGTGTAGTAATAAGAGTGGCGAGGCTGTGTCCCCGGCACCCTGTCGCCCGCATGGCTTGCTTTACCCGAAATAATTACACAGACACTGTATTCATTTAATCACTGCTTGGCGATTTCTATCTAGCCTCTTCTAGGCTAACTCTAGCACGTGGACTAGCCCATCTCTATTAATCTGCTGTAGCCCACAAGGTGGCTTACCAGGGAGCTTCTAGCCTACGTCCATCCTGGGTTGGAGCTTCATCGCGTGTGCCTCAGAGAGCAGAGCTCTTGCCTCTGCCCGCAAGAGTGGAGCATCGTGACTCTCTGAGGCGTCTGTCCCCGAGAGGAGAGCTGTCGAGTCTCTGAGCTCACTTCCTCTTCCTCCCAGCATTCTGCTCTGTTTACTCCTCCCATCTATGTTTTAACCTATCAGGGCAAGCAGCTTCTTTATTTAATTAACCAATGACCTTCCTCCATCACCAGTGGATTACAGTGAGGAAGAGCTCAGTTCCCAGCTTGGATACAGATCAGGGTAAGACTATTGGGGATCTCCTAACCTTTCCCCCAGTTTTTATGAATGAGTTTCAGAAGGGTCAAGCCATGGAATTATTCAGTATATGTGTTGTGTGTACAGACGACAGAGACTGAGAGAGACAGACAAAGTGGAAAAGAAAGTCAAGAAGAAAGAAGTAATGTGGGGGCATGCTGGCACACACCTTTAATCCCAGCACTCGGGAGGCAGAGGCAGGCGGGTCTCTGTGAGTTCGAGGCCAGCCTGGTCTACAGAGTGAGTTCCAGGACAACAAGGGCTACATAGTGAAACCGTAACTCAAAATGACAACAAAAATGTTTTAAAAAAGGAAGAGGAGGATGGAGAAGAGGAGAGAAAAAAGAAGAAACAAGGAGGAAGAAAGGAACAGTTGGAGGGATACAGAGACAGAAAAGAACAGCGAGAAGAAGAAAGAAAAAAGGAACAGAGGAGAGAGAAAGAGACGGCAGATGGAAAGGAAACAAAGTGAGAAAGGAAATTCTTGGAGCCCTCAGGAAATAAAGAAGAGAACCAAGTCCATAGGCACATCCTCTGCACCCCACATATGATTTATGTCTTATCGGTCTATACACACCCCCAGTAATAAATGAATAAATAATTTAAGAAAGAGCTGAGGGCTTGGAGGGGATGTTATTAGGTCATGAGAGGTTAAGCCCTGATGGGACTTCACCCATCTAAGAAGAGAGCAGAAGGAGCTTGTGGATCCCCTCCCAAGTGAGGATACAGTCAGATCAACTCTCTATGAGGAAGAGACCCCCACCAAACCTCAAAGCTATGCACAATAAATTCTGATGTATGTAAATATGTAAGTCACCTGTCCCTGTATACTACTGTATTGGCTGAACAAACAAAGCACATCTTTCTACATGGACAGCGTAGGGGAGGCCCAGCCCAATGGGGGGGCGTGTTAACCTCTGGCTAATGTTTATGTATAAATCTGGTGGGCGTGAGCCCCGCCGGCCCTTTTTTGTATTTTCTGCCCATCGCTGGATCCCTGGTGTTGTAAGCTATCCCTTCATTAAAATTTGCTGTTTCATATTAAGCAAGCCTGGTTATTATGCTGTATACACTTGGCGCCCAACGTGGGGCTTTTTTGCCACCCCCTCTCTGCTCCCTGCGCAGCCCAGGGGCGCAAGCTCGATCTTTCCCAGCCTTTGGGAGCAAGTCAGCTACAGGAGCTCAGGAAGCAGGACTGGGCTCTAGCAAGCATAGCCCGCTAGCTTTCACAGCACCCTTCTGGCTCACTTTCCCTTCCCCCACTCCTGTCCAGCTGCACATTCATCAGCGACTTGGCCCGGACCACAGTACAGTCACAGCTAGGCAGATCGGTGACCCCACTCAGCCCACACACGCCATAGCCTGCTGCCTGTCTGGTCCCACCCCGCCCACCAGACTTGCTCTGATCTAGCAACAATGGTAAAAGCGCCTCTGTATTCAGCCTCCCCCCCCCCCCTGCCCAGCACCTAGCAGTAAAACAGCATGATCAGTACACAACACCACTCCGTGCACGTGACTGCTCTGTGTCCCCTCCCGGATGGCTGAGTCTGGCCTTGGCTCTGCCCCATTTCCTGGCCCTCCCCACTGCTGCTTAGAGTTAACTTTCAGTTTTGGGTTTTGAGTAGACTTTTCAGACCAGCTCTGACTCCTGCCATCTGGACTCACATGTACTTCGCCACCACAACCATCTGCTGGCAGGAAAAGGTCATTACAGGTAAAAATTAATGATATACTTGATATACTTTCTTTGCCTTTCCTCATATCTGTGTCTTTCTTTATATGTCACTATATGTCTTTGTTGTTGATGTTTAAATTTCCCATAACAAACAACAAATTTTCCTACAGTAATCTTTAAAGTTTCCAGGATAAAGATAGGGCCCCACGACATCAACTCAATCTGGTTTTTATGACATCATGAATGTTTTTTAAGCGTTAAAATTAGACCTGTTTTTTGGTACCAACTACACGAGACAATTTCAAATGGTGCACATTTTTGACAACACTCTGGCTGAACCATCTCAAAACGCTCAGAGACTAGTTACAATTTTCTTAGGTCAAAGGTTAATTTGGAAATTTTACCATCATTTGCTTTCACAGGACCCCTAAAAAGAACATCACCCCCATGTCAGCTAGAAGCAATCTTAGAGGACGATGTCCCCTCTCCCAACAGAGGTTGCCCTCAGGGTTAGGGACATCATTTATTGGTTGGTCCAGGGTTGAGGGGATGGGGGAGATATTTTATGGAATTAGGGGCATTTTCAAAAAAAGGGGGGGATTAACTGGTTTGATGGGATGATTGGTATTTGTGAATTACTGTTTTTAGAAAATTGTATTGGTACTGTTTCTTGTATATTGATATATTAAATATTGAATGTGAGTGTTCCTACCTTTATTTTTGTATAAGAGTATGCTTATAACTTTGTCTATATTGTATTGATACATATACCATATTACAATGTACATTTCTACCTCTGATATTATTTATATAATAACATTGTTTACATTTGATATGTAATGACATTGTTTATAGTTGAAGATCATTATCTTCATATATTGCAGTTGTTTATTCTCTTAGTCTTCAAGTTAGATAGGTATTGAAAATTATGTTTGTCATATTTATTTTTAGGTTAATCAGGTTTTTTAGATATATAATCTAAATATATATTTATGTATATATTTATATATAAAAATAAAGATTATATTTAATATAGATAGTATAATCTTCAGCCTCTTTGAAGAGCTGTAGAAAAATGGCCTTTAATCTAACCTAGAATTCTGTGCCAACGAGACACAATCACTCCTGGCAACACCTCTCTACTCCCGAGAGAATGTTGAGCACCAAAGACACTCCACTAGGAGCTTGTCTTCTTGGCAGAACTGGCCTTGGGTTAAGAAAAGCCCATACCTCAACTACTGACAAAGATACAAAATATCCATAAATGGATAAAGCAGGATTGTCTTATCTTGCCAAGACAGGGTAGGATAGTTCTAAGAAAGTTCCTTGCCTTTAATAATGGTATGTCAGGTATATTATGCCTTAGCCAAAGTTGGTTGACTCAACATTACAAACAAGACGTTGGGTGATTGCCCAGGTAGTCAGTTGTCTCTGTCATTTGTTACACATTTTGGATATCTCTCATTTGTTAAGTAATATTAATTCCCTTCTCAGATCTTTAACGAAGTTAAAGATTAGATAATTGTAGTTATTCTACATTATTTAGACTCCTTGAGATAGAATGTTTAGCAAAACTTTTGTTATATATTGTTTGTTATATTTATTATTTGTTACTATTGTATATAGTTGTATTTAGCTTAGTTCTGTCTTATTTAGACAAAAGGGGGAGATGTAGGGGAGGCCCAGCCCAATGGGGGCCGTGTTCGCCTCAGGCTAATGTTTACATATAAATCTGGCAGGCTTGAGCCCCGCAGGCCCTTTTTTGTATTTCCTGCCCATCACTGGATCCCTGGTGTTATAAGCTATCCCTTCATTAAAATTTGCTGTTTCATATTAAGCTAGCCTGGTTATTATGCCGTATACAACAGACATTTTCTCTGCCCCTTTGGGTGTGGTGTCTGTGCCTTTCTCTTCCATTCCCAGACTTCAGAAAGTGGCTTTCTAATTTCTTGAGTTCTTTACAGATTTTGGAGATCAGCCCTCTGTCTGATATGGGGTGGGTGAAATCTTTTCCCATTCAGTAGGCTGCCTTTTTGTTTTATTGACTGTGTCCTTTGCTTTACAGAAGCTTCTCAGTTTCAGGAGGTCCCATTTATTAATTGTTGCTCTCAGTGTCTGTGCTATTGGGGTTATATTTAGGATGTGGTCTCCTGTGCCCATGTATTGACGGCTACTTCTCACTTTCTCTTCTATCAGGTTCCATGTAATTGGATTCAAATTGAGGTTTTTGATCCATTTGGACTTGAGTTTTATGCATGGGAATAGATATGGGTCTATTTGCATTCTTCTACATGTTGACATCCAGTTATGCCAGCACCATTTGTTGAAGATGCTTTCTTTTTTTCCATTGTATAATTTTAGCTTCTTTGTCAAAAACTAGGTGTTAATAGGTGTGTGGATTAATATCCACATCTTTGATTCGATTCCATTAGTCTACCTGTCTGCTTTTATGCCAGTACCAGCCTGTTTTCATTACTGTAACTTTATAAAAGAGCTTGATGTCAGGGATGGTGATGCCTCTGAAAGTTCCTTTATTGAATGGTATTGTTTTGGCTATCCTAAGTTCTTTGGTTTTTTTAAAAATATGAAGTTGAGTATTGTTTTTTCAAGGTCTGTGTCAAAATTCTAAATAATCCAATTTGAAAATGGGGTACACATCTAAACAGAGAATTCTCAACAGAAGAATCTCAAATGGCTGTAAGACACTTCATGAAATGTTCAGCATCCTTAGCCATCAGGGAAATGCAAATCAAAACGACTCTGAGATACCATCTTACACTATCAGAATGGCTAAGGTCAAAAATACCAATAAGAGCTTAGGCTGGAGGGGATGTGGATTAAGAGGAACACTCCTTTATTGCTGGTAGGAATGCAAACTTGTACAACCACTCTGAAAATCAGTATGGTGGTTTCTCAGAAAATTGGGAGTCAACTTACCTCAGGACCCAACAACACCACTCTTGGGCATATACTCAAAGGATGCTAATACTGCAAGCACATTTGTTCAACTGTATTCACAGCAGCATTATTTATAATAGCCAGAACCTGGAAACAATCTATATGCCCCTCAACTGAAGAATGGATAAAGAAAACGTGGTACATGTACACAATGGAGTACTACTCAGTGGTAAAAAAAAAACAATGACATCTTGAAATTTTAATGCAAATGGATGGAACTTAAAAAAAAAGCCATCCTGAGTAAGGTAACCCAGACCCAGAAAGATGAGCATGGTATGTACTAACTTCTAAGTGGATACTATCTGTAAAGCAAATGATAACAAGCCTATAGTCCATGATCCTAGTAACAAGGTGAACCCTAAGAGAAACATATTCAGATCCACCTGGGAAGGGGAAATAGACAAGATCTCCTGACAAATTGGGAGCATGGGGGTTGGGGGAGAAGGGAGGGCAGAGGGAAGGAGGAGGGGAGAAGGGGAGGGGGGAGGAGAATTTGGGGGAATGGAATAGTTGAGATGGAGGAAGGACAGAGACAGAAAACCAGAAAAGAGATTCTTGATAAAGAGAGCCATTATGGGGCTTAGCAAGAAACCTGACACTAGAGAAATTTCCAGGAATCCACAAGGATGACCCCAGATAAGACTTTAAGCAAAATGGAGAGGGTGCCCAAACTGACCTTGTCCTGTAGTCAGGTTGATAAATGTCACCAGAGAACCTTCATCCAGCAACTGATGAAAACAGAGGCAGAGACCCGCAGGGGGCTGAGCCCCCAAAGTCCAGTCGAAGAGTGGGAGGAGTGAGAATATGAGCAAAGGGGTCAAGACCATGATGGGGTCACCCACTGAAACAGCTTATCTGAGCTAATGGGAGCTCACCAACTCCAGCCAGACAGGGAAGGAACCAGCATAGGACCAAACCAGTCCCTCTGAATGTGGGTGACAATTGTATGGCTGGGGTAGACTGAGGGGCCACTGGCACCAGGATTTATCTCTACTGCTTGTACTAGGGTTTTTGGAACCCATTCTCTTTGAATGGCTACCTTGCTCAGCCTAGATATAGTAGGGAGGGCCTTGGACCTTCCTCAGAGCAGTGTGCCTTACCCTCTCTGAGGAGTGGATGGGGGTGGGGTGGGGAGAAAGTGGAGGGAATGGGAGGAGGGCAGGGAGTAAAAACTGGGATTGGTACTTAAAATGAAAAAAAGATTGTTTTTGTTGTTATTATTGTTGTTGTTTTAAATCAAGTTTAGAACCTGGAAGATGAGAGAGAGAGAGAGAGAGAGAGAGAGAGAGAGAGGAGAGGAGAGGAGAGGAGAGAGAGAGAGAGAGAGAGAGAGAGAGAGAGAGAGAGAAGAAAGTGGCTCTCTAAAGTGATGAGCCAGGGTCCCCACAGAGCCACTGTTCCCAGTAGAAACACAATGACCATTCTCAACCTTTCTGCCTTCCCGTGGAGAGCAGCCTTAGCTTACCTAAGCAAACTCAGTTCAAGGAAACAAAAACATTTGGGGGGGGGGGCAGGGAACTATTGCCTTTAATGCCTGTCAAGCATCTGCTGAGATTCAGACTAAAACCAACTACTGCGAAAGAGGGAAGGAAATAAAAGGTGCTTTTATTACCCTGGGCACTTACCTTTCCGTTGTGAAACATAGACCTTCTGTGTGTCTTGGCACAGGGAGGCGGCTGAGGAGCTGCTGGTGATTTCCTCCCACAGACCATCTGGGCGCCAGAGTCGTCTTTATAGGAATGCTTACTTGGTGGAAAGGGAGCTGAGGAGCGGGCTGGAACTCTCTTCAGCGGGGCCGTTTTATGCATGTGTGGCAATGACTTCTGCGGGAGGCTGGAGAAAGATTTACTGCCTCTACGATTGCACAGCCCCGTTAATATTGCACCATAAAACTCAGCGTCCAGAACACAAGTAGCACGGCTCTCTGGAGCCCAAGCTGGACACGACACGGTGTACTTCCCGGACCTGAAGCAGGGCGCGCAGTACTCCTCTGCACACTGGGAACCGGTACCAGCCTCCCAGAAGTGCAGCCAAGATGTAGGGCCACAAAGGCAGATTGGGCTGTCAGAGGGAAGGTGCAGCTGGGAAACTTCCTGGAAGTTGGACTAAATGGCAGCCAGAATCTCTCTGCCTTGAGATTGAATTCTTTGCCCTCTGTTTGGTCTTTCTATAAATGGGTCCTTACTATTTTGGATAAAAATAAAAATTCTCATCAGAGACCTGGGGGAAGGGTTTGTTATATCCCTACTATGTGTGCCAGCCAAGCTTTAAGGGGCAGGGGCTTAACATACTTTATCACACCCCCCCACCCCCCAGTACTTGAATTTGGGTTTGGGAAGATTTCCTTCCTCATTTACAGATGGAATATGGAGAATCAGAGGGTCTCAGTACTTGCCCAGGGACATTCTGCTAGCTAAGGCACAATGCCCCGACGCTAGCATTACAGTGGGTACACCGGGGAAATACTTAGGAGCCACCTGCTTCACCCGTGTTCTAATGCAGGGAGAACCTCTGTTTCTAGATTAACCCAGCTTCCCCTCTGCAGAGGACAGCTCCGTAGGAAATTTATCTCTTGCCCCAATGTCAGCTCCTACCCCATCCTTTCCTACCACATGAAGATATGGCGGGAAAGTCAAAATCGGTGAGCAGGGGACCTTCCCCAGATGTGTAGTGCTGGTTTCTCACTGTCAGACTTCCCAGCTCCCAGGACTATCCGTGAGTACCAGGCTACAGCCTAGAGGTCCCACAGTGGTAAACAAAGGTGGGCTTGGGGACTTGGCTTTGGTAACTCTGGGGGTCAGAGGATATGTTTGCTCCTGTGTGGAACAAGACTAGGCTCAGCTGTTGTTCACAGTGGAGGCAAAGGGCTGGCTTTCCAGAGTAGTTGCTTGATAAATTCTTGCTGGCCTGAATCGGACAAGAAAGTAGAAGCAGGAGTAGAGATGGGTCAGTGGGCAAAATGCTTGCCTTGGCCCTGCTTTGATTCCCAGTGACTGGAGGGGGGGCGTTGGGGGCAAGGTGTTGTGTGCAGGGATCCTAGCCCCGGAGAAGTAGAGACAGAGAGAGTCCTGAGTTCACTAGCCAGCTGGCTTAACCTGCTTGGCAAGTTCCAGACCAGTGAGAGCCCATTTCAGACAGACAGACAGACAGACAGACAGACAGACAGACACACACACACACACACACACACACACACACACACACAATGGGGGAGAAATGAATTTGTATGAAATTGTGTCCCTAGACCTCCAGAAATGATGTTTCCAGCTTAAGTCCTGGATAGAAAAATAAAGCAACAGAACTAGATGTCACAGCAAAGAGACAGACCTCAAAACACCCGTGTCTGCACAGCTCCCAAGAGGCACAAAAAGGAAGGCAGCCCTAGCCACTGTGGCACCATGGTCCACATCAGGGCCCCTCTTCCAGGCAGCCCTCATCCCTGCCCAGCTATGAGCCTGGGATAGAATGGAATGCCTTTTCTTCTGCTAATATCTTTAATTAGGAAGGGAATTCCAACAACTCCCTATGGACCCTGAGAGTAGCCAGTATATCGTTTTTTCAAACTTTGAAATAAATCAAAATAAAAAACATGCCTGCTTCTGAGCAGACATCCAGGCTCAGCCTTGGTGGTTTGCAAGAATCATTAGTACTGGATGGGAAGTGCAAGTGACCTCTGTGCCCTGTGTGCCACGGTTGGCTGCCGTGTTGTGCTTCCAAAGCCAGAGTGGAATACTGTAATCCGTAACAAGCGCTATCAGCTTCAAGAGCCTTTTATTTCCAAGCTCTTCAAGTCTTAATGATGATCCACACGAGTACAACACTTTTTAGTTCATAAAATGTGTTTGTGGCGGATATTTTCTCATTGAATTTAGGAGTTACATCCTTCTTATAATTTACAATGTCCCTATAATGAATCCTCTTCATTCTGTATCAAGGGATGGATGCTGAGGTTGCGGAAGGGATGAGGATCAAGAAGAGCACAAATGTGGTGTTTGGATGGAATGCCCCCATCAGCTCATAGGGAGTGGCACTATCAGGAGATGTGGCCTTTTTGTTGGAGGAAATGTGTCACCAGGTGGTGGCTGTTGAGGTTTTAGAAGCTCAAGTCATCCCACTGGTTCACTCTCTCTTCCTGCTGATTGCTTCTCTGGGTGAACTCTCAGCTACTTCCCTGTCACCATGTCTGCACTCTGCCATGTTTCCCACCATGATGACAATGGACTAAGTCTCTGAACTGTAAGCCAGCCCCAGTTAAATACTTTGCTTTGTTGCCACATTCACATTGTCTCTTCTTAGCCATATAAACCCTAACTAAGATAACAAAGGTGCTAAATAGTTGAGGAGGCCCTTGCCTCTGAGCCTTCCCACACAACATCTCTGCCACCAACAGCAAAAAGGCTGGTTTAAGAGCCTACAGCCTGCTAGGGGATACCACAGCTCTAGGATGTTAAAGTGGAAGGAACTAGGCCACCTTAGTGTTCAGCAAAAGCTCCACTTCCAGAGCTCTGCTTCTCAGAGTTAGCTCTAGTGACAGTGCTCACGCACAGGATTGTTTAAAAGGCAAAAATCTGGCTTGTTGGGCTGGAGAGATGGCTCAGTGGTTAAGAGCATTGCCTGCTCTTCCAAAGGTCCTGAGTTCAATTCCCAGCAACCACATGGTGGCTCACAACCATCTGTAATGAGATCTGGTGCCCTCTTCTGGCCTGCAGATGTACACACAGACAGAATATTGTATACATAATAAATAAAAATAAATAAATAAATAAATATTAAAAAAAAATCTGCCTTCTCTGCCCCCACTAAAGGGTCCTGGTCCTCCCTACAGGGGCCGACAAGGGACATCTGTTCTTTTAGATCATTTGCAGGGGGCAGCACTTCCTGTATGTCCCTGTCCAGTCCATCTTTTTTCATGTATTCCAAAGCAGGCTTCATCTATCACCCACATGTTCCCAAAGAGAGTTTTAGCATCCACATCACATTACTGACTCTGCCCAGGGAGGGTCTGGGAAGTCACCGTTCTTAGGTTTCTTGCAGTGACATCAAGCTAACTGGGCTGGTGAGGCTGATTTGTTTGTTTATTTGATTTTTGTTTGCACCACTTTTTGAAATCTTTCTCCAGTTTTCATTTCTGAAATGCTTCTATAAACTCTGGTGATTTTCCCCAGCCTCATAGTGGATTAGAAACCTAAGTGGTTCTCTCTCTCTCTCTCTCTCTCTCTCTCTCTCTCTCTCTCTCTCTCTCTTTTCTCCCCTCTCTCTGTACTGACCTCTCACATGCTAGGAAGGTACTCTACCATTGAGCTATATATCTCGACCCTGTTCTTACATTTTATTTTGCAACAGAGCCTCACTAGTTGCCAAGGCTGGCCTTGAACCCTCACTGTGGCACAAACAGTCCTTGAACTTGCCATCTCCCTGTCTTACCCTCTTGAGTAGCTTAGAATGCCAAGCCTGAGCCACAAAGTCCAACTGACACTGTTTCTTGTTGTCTGTCTGTTGTAAGAGGTGGCTTGTTTGTTCCCGGCCACCCAGAACTAAAATAACCACACAGACACTATATTATTTAAATCACTGCTACGCCAATCTCTGAAGCATATTATTAGCTAACTCTTACATCTAGAATTAACCCATATCTATTATTTTTTATTTTATCATGAGGCTTGTTGCCTACCGGCAACGTTCTGGCTGGCAGCTGGCGTCTTTTTCCTCTGGCCTCCATAGCTTCTCACTGACTCTGCCTTCTCTTTCTCTCTCTCTCTTCCTCTCTCTCTCTCTCTCTCTCTCTCTCTC
>NW_004949108.1:7397664-7405225 GCF_000317375.1 Microtus ochrogaster | reverse complement strand
ACACACATTCCAGCCTGGCTATATTCTGTGAAGCTATTGGCCAAAAACAGCTTCTTTATTAAACAATAAAAGCAACACAGTGACAGAAGGACCTCCCACACCAATTCCCATTTTCTGTTTAAATAAAAAGGAAGGTTTTAACTTTAAAATAGTAAATTTACATATAAAAAACAGGTACCAAATAAGAATTACAATTACAATATTTATATCTATTTTATGTTTTATCATAACTAAGGAAAACTATAACTATCTATTCTTCAACTCCATCAAAGACCCCAGAAGGATACAATATTACAAAGAAGTGCTTTGTAAGCAACCTCCAAAATTCTAGAATCGACAGAGACATCTTGCTGCCTAGACAGTCACCCAAAGTTCTTTTGTAACATTGGGGTACCCATATTAGCCTATAGGCCTATAGTATCTGGCAGACTTTTCCATGAAGCAGGAAATTTCAAAGACAGTTCCACCTATATTGGCAGTTTGTCAGTCACTTTCTTCTGTGTCTTGCAAAGTGTCTAGCATATTCTTTCATGAAACAGGAACCCCAAAGGATCATCTCACCTTTAGGCAAGTTTGGCAGTCATTTCTTGATGGGTCCAGTTCATATAGCGTAACATCAAGCAGTCCAGGGAAGAGCAGTTTCTTGCCCAAATGGTTAACCAATGCCGTAAGGAGCCCCTTCAGTGCCCATTACCCTCTTGAAGTAATTGGTGCTTCCAGGAGCAGATATCTCATTGTCATGAACAGTCTAAGTTTTAAAAACATTTTAAATGCCATATTCTGTAGTCTTTGAAAGATTTGAAGAATACCTGTGTAACTGAAATATATCTCTATAACATCTAGAAAACATAACTAACATGACTACAAACTTGACTATTATAGATGATTATCTATTAGCCTATATTTCTTAATTATACATTACATTTTTATTTTTATTTTATTTTTTTGGTTTTTTGAGATAGGTTTCTCTGTAGCTTTGGAGTCTGTCCTGGAACTAGCTCTTATAGATCAGGTTGTCCTCTAACTCACAGAGATCCTCCTGCCTCTGCCTCCCAAGTGCTGGGATTAAAGGCATGTGCCACCACCACCCAGCACATTACATTTTAAAATGAGCTGCACAAACATTATCTTAATCTTAATCAGAAGCAGAAATATATATTTATGAAAATTGGCCTAAAATTTATACCAATATACCAAGATCCATATCAATGCAGATTATTCATATCTATATCATATCCCCCTTTAAATGTAAAAAAATATAAACAATTATTCAGGAAATTTGGACATAGTTCTTTCCAAATTGTTCCTGGTTTTTGTTGGACGAAGTCATTTTGGGGGGATGTTCATGGCCACATTTCAGGGAGTCTTGGTCCATCAAACCACATTAGTCTGGAAGAGATCCACAGGTTCTCGTTTTAGGTACCAGTTTGTTGGGGGAGGCTGCTTGTTCATTCCTGGCTGCCCAGACCACAAAATAACCACACAGAAACCATATTATTTGCAATACTGTTTGGCCAATAGCTTAAGCGTATTTTTGGCTAACTCTTATATCCTAAACTAACCCACCTCCATTAATCTGTGTATCACCATGTGGCTGTGGCTTACTGGCAAGTTTCCATCCGGCGTCTGTCTACAGCATGGCTACATGGCTTCTCCTGACTCTGCCTTCTTTCTCTCACCATTCAGTTTAGTTTTCCCCTCCTAGCTCTGTTCTGCCCTGCTATAGGCCCAGAGCAAATTTTTTATTAATCAATGGTTATCACAATATACAGAGGGGAATCCTACATCATTTGTTCATGAATCGTGCCTGGTCATCTGTCCTACTGTCCTCTGTGGAAACTGTTCTCATTGGAGAAGCTAGAGCAAACAGAGAGGTGTTCTGTTCTTTATGATATACTCAGCTGGATTCTAACTAGATATGTATAGGCCTGTGCCTGAAGGAATTGTTCCTCATGCTGCGTTGTCCAGCAGGCTTCCTGTCATGTCTGTAGAAGACTATAGGGTATTCAGACATTCTTGCTTGCCTCTGCACAGTCCTGCACAGGTGACCCTTTGGCAAATCGAGAAAGGGTTTATAGGCCAGGATAGGAAGGCCTATGCATGTTAATAACCTTTCCTTGTTGTTGCAGCTGCTCAGCTAAAAGGTGACTCCATTCTCACAACAGAGCATGGAATTCTCAGTTCCTTTGGCCACAGCAATTTGCTTTGAGACACAAGACAGACAGTTGCCTTCGAAGGGTCTGGGTATCATTGTACTGACCCATATTTAGTATAAGGGCCTGTTGGCTTGATCAGCCCTACAAGGAGCCTCGTTCCCCATGGAGACATGCAATGTCCCACATCTATGAGCACATGTCCTATGTTCTGTAGTCCTAGGAAAGATTCAGATTTGAGACTCTCTCAAGAAAGAAGAGAGTGAGAAAAATTTCCCATCTTCCAACAGAAGTCAATCTGAGTATAGTCAAAGTCCATGAAGTGGGGACCTGGACCCCAGGAAGTAAACCGACCTACTCAAGGCCAAGCAGAAAATGATAGTGGTGGTAGAGGGTGAACCCAGACATTCCCAACTCCTGTTCCATTTTTCTGTCTCAGGTTGGGGCGACTGCTGTCACTAATGGGAACCAACAGGACAAAAGGACTCTTTGAATCTTGTACACTGAGCAGGATCCATAAAGGAGTTGGATTCACCTTCATTTTATCGACAATGGCTGTAGCTCTGCCCTGGGTTATTTGCACTGAACTCAATTGGATCTGCTCCCAGGAAACCCCAGGATGCCCTAGCAGTGTCTGGTATGTAGACTTGGAACCTCTTCACATTGTTTCTGGCCCAGAAGGAACAGAGGAGCCTGAGATGGGACCAGTCAGGAAGGTTTTGTCGCACAGGTGAGGCTCTAGCCCTATGGACTACTGAGAACCATAGGGATACATCTTTCATGCTGGGTTCCCTGTTGTGTCTGATCCAGGACAGCAGGGCCTGCCCCCACCCAGTCATCTTCTCTGAGGGGTGTCCCAGATCCTCACTGTTGCTTCAACTCTGGATTCTTTGCTAGGTGCTCCACCAACAGTGATACCTTGTCACCAAGTAGGGTAGGGTCCTTGCTCTTGATCAACTGGCATCTCCACAGTCAGTTCTAAGATTATGACGGCTTCCGCTTATCCTTAGTGGTCTTACTTACATTCCTGTTGATATCATAAAACTCTCTTGGCCAAAACACACTGAGGGAGAAAGAGGTTGTTTTAGCTTACAGTTGAAAAGGACTATAGTCCACCAGAGTGAGAAGACTTGGCAGCTGGCAGGGAAAACATGGCATCAGAAGCAGGAGGCTAGCTGCTCACACAGCACCCATCCTTAGGAAGCAGAAAGTGGGTCTCAAGGCCCACCCTCAGAGACCTAATTCCTCCATTAGGCTGCACCCTCTAAAGATTTTGAAACTGAAGACCAAGTTTCAGACACATGGCTCTTTGAGGGACATTTTGTAGGGCAAGGATGGACGTGTTAGAGTTTTGTTCCATTGTTTTTAAATATTCCAAACATGTCTGAAGAATGCTCCCAGAAGTTCACCATCACATAGCTCTTCCCTGATTTCGTAGTAGCCATTTAAGGTGTTTTATGTTCAACTAAGGTTCAATGTGGGATGGCCTTAGCTATCATACTGTAAGATCTGTTCAGCAGACACTGTTTATGACCCCACAAAGCAGTAACGTTGTCACCCCGTTGTATGGGTTGGAAAACCAAGGCACTGGCATCGAAACAGATTGCCTAAGGGTGTACAGCTAGGGAAGAGAGCAGCCAAGATTTGGACAAGGCTGTCGGATCCTAACTTTGACTGACTCCTGATCCAAAGAATACTATTCTCCTTTACCCAGTCTCAGGAACTTAGAACCATATCATCAGATAGGGCCCCATTCCACCTTGCAGAATATAGAGTACCGCATGGCAGCCACTGCTTAGGGAATTTTGTGAGTCATGTCCTCTAACTCACAGAGATTCACTTGTCTCTGTCTTCCAAGTGCTGGGATTAAAGGCGTGTGACACCACTGCAGGGCTGTCCATGGCCACTTTAGGTTCAAGATGAGGCTAAATACCATGGCAAAATCAAGAACTAATGGGAACAGAGTTACTTAACCTAAGACATGTTCCCAGGTATCTACTTCCTCCAACCAGTTTTACCTCTTAAAGTTTTCCCCCACTTCCCAATGATGTTGAGAGTACGTATCCATCAGTGGAGTAATCCACAGATGAGGCCTAATCCTCACTCACTTTTGAATGCTACTGCACTTCAACACCTGAGCTCTGGGAGGACCCTTCGTTTCCAAACCACACTGAGGACCAGTGAGCTTACCAACTCTCAGATTTCTCAGCTGAGAACTAAGGACCCTAGTTGACTTCCCAGAGGACAATGGGAACTGATCCATTCCATGAGGGGCACCTATAGCAGCAAACACAGCATGCTTCCAGAAGCTTCTATTCTATTTGAGGTGACAAAGCACACTTTAAAAGCAGAAAGTAATCACAGGCATATTTCAGAATGCTGATTTTGTGGTTCAGCGAACACTCTATGGCTCAGTTCATTTCCTACGGAAACATTTTCCAACAATCACTTGGTGAAGGAGGGTGGATAGTGAGGCACTGATTTTTCCACAGTTCGTCATAAAATCCATCAGCAATATGGAGAAGTGTTTCTTCTAACGTTTAACATCTTTGTTCTCATCTGCCTGCTACATGGATTTTTCAAAAATTGAACAAAGATACAGTCCTGAGAGACCTAGGCAATGGATTTTCATTTCCACCAGAGAAGGATCTCCAATTCCCCCTCCCTATGGTCCTTAGAGACATCCCTTGAGAGGAAAGGAAAGAAGCTTTCTCAGCAGGCATCCTTGGGAATAGCCCTCCAGAGAATGGCATGCAAGCCGCCAGAATAAACTTGTACTTGAGAGTTTTTAGCAAGGCCGGGCAAGATGTCTAGCCCAGGAAGGGTGCCAATCAACAGCCTTGACAGATGTCTCTCTGCCATGGTAGGTGGCCAGCAAAGCGTTCCTTCAAATATTTTCCTGTGAGCCCCTCAAAGGACAGCGGTTTTAGCTCTCCAATAGCGTGCGTCTTCGTGGCTGCCACAACTAAGCATGCCTGGTGTTATACAGGGGAGAGTGATGGAGCTGTAATGAGAAGACATTTCAAGCTGAGAACGACACAAACCTCATTCCAGATGTTATGTTCCATTTGCTGAGCTCAGCCCAACACCTGTGCCCTTCTGCAGAGCCAAGCTTGTCTGTCCCAGGTAGCTGCCGGGGCAGGGCAAGGATGGCTGTTCTCACCTGCTCTCTGCTCTGTCATCCTCCCTGCTGCTGTGCCTCGGGTACCCTGATTGCCACACATTTGCAGTGTCTATGACTTAGGTGCAGAGAGGTGGCTCCCCTGTAGCACGAACACTGCTTGGCATTTTCTGAATATTACCATTTGAGAAGCGAGTGACCCCCAGTACATGGCTAGAAATAAATGGGGTTTCATACTTGGGGGCTGTGGGCGATTCCAGATTTATTCTCTGACATGAGTGTGGTGATTGTAAATGTCACAGACTCACACCATTTTTAAATCTGTTCATGACCTCGGAGTCAATGGGAATTTGTATTTCAAGCTCACCTCTTCTCTTTCTAGCAAAGGATGAAGGAACCGTGTAGGCACAACCCGCTCGTGGGTTTGAATAGTGACTGGTGTCCCAGGTGTTGGCTTGAAGCTCTTTCTGGTGATCTCTACACCTTGCCTTTTTTTTTTTTTGGAGGAATACAGATAATTTGGCAGACTGAGTGCTGGTTCTGTTTCTCTTCTTTGCTTGGCTACACTAATGTCCCTACTGTGAAAAAAATTCAATTTTGCTTATAATCAACAAGGTGATAACCTATTTCATAAAATACGCTTGCTTGTATCACAAATGAGGGTAGCCTTTATAAAATCTAAGCGCTGACTTGGTTTGAAGAGCTAACTGAAATGGTTTGAACTCAAATAGCATGGGTTTCTTTGGGGGGAATCATTTTCATGGTGTGGAATTTCTAGTGCACACTCTTTTGCATGTGATTCTTCATGAAACTTCATGTTTCATGTGTCTCATAAGTGTCTTAAATCTTCACCCAGGGGCGTGCACTTAAGTATTATAGTGAGCCACAGGTCGCCATCCCCTGGAGAACCTCTGAGTCTGTGCCAGAAGCTTCAGCCAGTTCCTAATAAGCCTATGCAGGGCATTGGCACGTGGGGGGGGGGCGTCTTACGTGATAATTTGCAGCCTTTGCACGTGGCTTTCTGGACTTTAATCTGCCCTGCTCTCTTCCTCGCTGGTACAAGCTGGGTAAGACTCAGAGCCTCTCATCTATCAGATGGGGGCAATGCTTGTTATCTTTTTGGGGTTTTAGCAGGAGATAGACAGACAGACAGACAGACAGACAGCAGAGGGACAGAGAGAGGTGGTATGTGAGCTCAGAGAATGCATTCCATGGGCATGCAACAGGATATCTCATAGTAAAGTTTTAAAGCAACTCAGTACTCTAAGATGTTCAGAGACAGAGGGAAAAGGGAAGAGGCAGGAAGAGGGAAGCTTGAGACTGAGACACAAGTGACAGGGACAGGCAGAGATATGTTGAGGTACAGATTTAGATAGAGGTAGGAAAGACAGGTAAAGAAACATTGATGGAGAGGTGGAGAGAGAGGCAGGAGAGACCTACTACATTCTGAGAAGTCCCTAGAGATGCACTTAAACCCCAAGAAATAACGGGCAGAGGAAGAAGGCGCATTCAGATCAGCCCAGAGTTAGGAGTACCCATTTCTTGCTCATTCACCCAATGCTATACTCTCTGCATGTCCCTAGGGAGGCATTTCCCAGTTTTCTTCATGGGGTGGGGACAAGCCTGCCTTGCAATTAAGACCAGAGAAATTCCTCAAGAAATGCCACGCGTTCAACCCTAATAAGAATATATTGTGTCATTTAATGTTCCAAGAGGCTCCTTCTGTTGGAGTATGAAGCTGAATGAATTTCACATATGTCTTCATATTCTTCCTGGATTTCTCCTGGCTACCTTCTATGTCACTGTTAAAACAACAGAGGCCTCACTTGGGGGTCTGACAGGGACGCCCTCACCTAGGCACAAGGAAGAATTAAGATTGGACGGCACAAGGCTTCTCTGAAATTTAAAAACAACACTGTTTTTTTTATTTGAAACATCTTTATGTTTACAAAGTGTCTCCTGCATATCAGTTTATATAGTTCTGAATAAAATCCCATGTACAGATATTAATTTCATTTGTAAATCAAAAGTCTGAGAACGGTAGTCATTAAATGTCTTTGAAGGTGGATCAAATTAATACAGACAAATTGGTATAAGATGATACAACTTTAATGTAAATAGCACACTCACGCAACCAGAGTTCCAGCGATGCACAGAAACAGGAAACAGGAAACGGGCTGCAGCGTCTGCGAGCCCCAATTTAAGTAAACATTTGCCCGAGCCGTCCCGCCCCCAAAAGGCGGGCTCTCTCTACATCTCCCCCTTTTGTCTAAATAAGACAGAACTA